>NC_054711.1:18991853-19096853 GCF_016097555.1 Gigantopelta aegis
AAAACCTGGCCGCGGAACTTTGAGAAAATTGTGCAGGGAGGGGGGTTTGGTGTGTAGCGAGCGAAGCTTTTAGCGGGGTTCGAATCATGCTACCCCAGAAAATATAATGAAATAGAATTGAGGTCACTTGAAGCAGGATTCGACGTATGCTTATAAAGGAAGGACATGTTTTATTTAACGACGCACTCAACACATTTTATTTACGGTTGTGTGCTCATCTATACCACTGACGTCCCAAATACTGCGTTCACCTAACAACGAAAACACGAATACGACATTTACGGAAATACTATTCTACATTTTCCAGCTACGATACGTGAAGCAAAATAGATTGCAATCAATTAACGTAAAAAATCAACAATGTGGACATAAAACCAACCCATTCTAGTAAATAAAAGTGAAACACCCTGCAGTAAACAGGAACGAGTGCGAGGTTTCTAACTACGATCAGGCGCATGCGTTTGCAAAAAGTATCGTACAGCGCAGGTGCGGTTCGTCATTTTTCATTTTTAAGGCGACTACCTGAACAAAATATACTCTTCAAAAAAAGAAACGCAAAAGGGTACAAATGGGTTATAACTCCGATTTTATGTTTCCTACCGGTTCATGCTTTGTGAATATAAGGTCATTGCATGTCCCAAACACAATCCCACGGTTACATTCAATAAAACGCAGCTACTGTACAATAAAGTTCCAAAATGTGAATATTCGCAAAAACGCAGCCACGTGCAAACCATGTCACCACTGCACGTGCGTTGTCTGCACGTGCAACATGAACACCGACAGTATAAAAGTGCAGGGTGTTCGCTTGCCTGGCCTCTGTATCTGGTCGACAGTTGACAATCCAGGACATGCCACGTCTCAGTGAACCGCAGAGAAACAATGCCATCGGCCGACTAGACGCAGGCGAATCCAGAACGGCCGTTGCCAGGGCATTCCATGTGTCCCCAAGCACCATCTCCAGACTGTGGGACCGTTACCAGCAACATGGATCAACACGTGACCTCCCTAGATCCGGTCGACCACGGGTCACTACCCCCGGGCAGGACCGCTACATCCGGGTACGCCACCTTCGGGAACGATTGACTACTGCCACCTCCACAGCCGCAGCAATACCAGGTTTGCGCAGGATATCCGACCAGACCGTACGGAACCGCCTACGTGAGGTAGGAATTCGTGCCAGACGTCCAGTTCGAGGTGTCATCTTAACACCACAACACCGTCGACTCCGACTGCAGTGGTGCCAGATTCATCGACAATGGCCTCAACTGCGATGGAGACAGGTGTGGTTCAGTGACGAGTCCCGATTTCTGCTCCGACGTCATGATGGAAGATGTCGCGTGTATAGGCGTCGTGGTGAACGTTATGCGGCAAACTGCGTGCAGGAAGTGGCCTGATTCGGCGGGGGTAGTGTCATGGTGTGGGCAGCCATCTCACACACTGGCAGAACTGACCTGGTCCACGTGCAGGGCAACCTGAATGCACAGGGCTACACTGACCAGATCCTCCGGCCACACATCGTTCCAGTTATGGCCAACGCCAACGCAGTGTTCCAACATGACAACGCCAGGCCTCACACAGCACGTCTCACAACGGCTTTCCTACAGAACAACAACATTAATGTCCTTCCTTGGCCATCGATATCACCGGATTTGAACCCAATTGAGCATCTATGGGACGAGTTGGACCGACGCCTCCGACAGCGACAACCACAGCCCCAGACCCTGCCCGAGCTGGCAGCAGCCTTGCAGGCCGAGTGGGCCACCATCCCCCGGGACGTCATCCGTACTCTGGTTGCTTCAATGGGCAGGCGGTGCCAGGCAGTTGTCAACACACGCGGAGGCCACACCCGGTATTGACTCCAGATGACCTTGACCTTGGTGGTGTGTCCTATCACTTACTCACAATGGACTAGAGTGAATTGTGAACAATCCTGCAACATTTGGTAATTATCGGACTCACCATTCAATAATTAAATCAATTCTCCAAATGTTACGACAATGTGGTTTTGTGTTTCTTCTTTTGAAGAGTATATATGCTTCTTAACTATGCACAATTGACGAACACTTAGTTTAATATTTTTTTTAAAGGAAAAATTCAAATGGTCACGTGTTCTGGTCCGGTCCTCGTTTTATCAACACACATCGCAAACACTGGATGTCAATACTGATAGCAATTACGTTTATACCAGTGAATAGTTTGTAAAATATAATTTTTAAAATGAATTAATACAATTTATACACTCAAAATTATTTACAATTGTTATGAATGGATTAGGAAAAAAAGAAAGAACTGTTTTAGTTAACGACGCATTCAACACATTTCATTTATGGTTATATGGCGTCGGACATATGGTTAAGGACCACACAGATAATGAGAGAGGAAACCCGAAGTGGCCAATTCATGGGCTACTCTTTTTGATTAGTAGCAAGGGATCTTTTATATGGTCCATCCCACAGACCGGATACTACATACTACGGCCTTTGATATACCAATCTTGGTGGACTGGCTGGAACGAGAAATAGCCCAATGGGCCCACCGACGGGAATTGATCCTAGATCGATCGCGCATCAGGCGTGCGCTGTACCACTGAACTATCTCCCGCCCCATGCTGTTGTACGAATTGACCGCAGAGTTTTTTGTTTTAGTTCTTGTTTTAATGAGATTCGAAATGGAGATATTGATTAGTATAGATGAATCCCATTCCGGTGTTATCAGAAATATATATTTTTATGAATTTAAGTGACCCGCACTGTGGGTCAGTACTAATACTTTATTATGAAACTCGAAAGATGCTTTATGTTTCCAATTGAACGCACGTGGCCAGCGGCATTGAGGACTGATATTAGAAAGAAGGAAGGAATTGTGTTATTTAACAACGCAATCAACACATTTTATTTACGGTTATATGGCGTCAGACATATGGTTAAGGACCACGCAGATATTGAGAGAGGAAACCCGATGTCGCCACTTCATGGGCTACTCTGTTCGATTTGCATAGACAGGATAATACATACCACTGCCTTTATTACACCAGTTGTGGAACACTAGCTGGAACGAGAAAAAGCCCAATGGGTCCACCGACGGGGTTCGATCCTAGACCGACTGCGCATAAAGCAGACATTTACCACTGGGTTACGTCCTGTCCCACGACAGGTCTTACAATTCAAAGAAACCACGATACATTATCTATCTTATTTGAATTTTGTTTTCTCATACGAACCCCCCCCCCCCCCAAAAAAAAAAAAATACTATTAAAATATTTCGAATATGTTATTTATCTTTTATTTTATTTTTTTATTGGCCAAAAAATGTCAATAATGCCAGGGATGTGGCCCTGAATCACTATCATACAAATAATGTTGGACAAATAATATCAAATACATATAATACTTAAAGAGTATTTTTAGAGTAAATATGTTCAGATTGTTTGAACATTGTTTCCATAGAAAGAGAGCAATAACATTAACAACGGAGATGAACACACATGCACACGCACCTACACATACACAAGCGCGCAACATAGCGTGATAACAATTGTATACATGTGATTAGTTTCCTATTGTAGTTTATTAATGCACTGTACAAAGTGGATCTCCTATTAGATTACTATATATTACAACTGTTGCTGTAGACGAGATTTATATATATATATATATCCAGGGGTTAGTGCCAGAACCACTTATCTCCTTTCCACTTCAATCTGAGAAAACTGCACTGAAAACTTTGGGATGCACTTAAAAATCGAAAACTTAACTTTTGCTAAATATTTTGCTTTTAGATGCTAGCAGTTAATTATTTTAGTACAAATCTTAAAAGTTTTGTCTGCTAATAATAATAAATCATGATGTAATTAGATGAAGAACTATTTAATTTATTCTGGTTCCTGGAACTTGAACACAAACAGCTCCAACCAGCATGCCAGAGCAAGCTATTTTATAAACAGTTTTTCTTACAGTCCAGCATATGTGACAAATAATGTGAATCACAAGTCAAGAATAATGTTATCTTGCAGTGAGTCCACGTGGCATACAGTAAACGTTTAATTTTGCAGCAGCTCTGAGACACCTAATTGGGTCTGTGTTGTTAATACTTTGAAAATGTATTGGCGGCAGGAAGTAATTGTAAACAATAACAAATTATCTTTGGATGGCAAACACTGGAAAGGGTCATGGGTGTTTCCAGCTGTGTGCACAGTAACCTTATCCTACACTCAGATGGTAAATGGTACTCCCTGGTAATGTAGCAGGTTGCTAGAAGCTCTTAACAACTTTAGAAAAACAATTTGTCAAACAAAGCAAAGCCTTAAAACCAGTTATAACAGATGTATTTGTTATACTAATTATTACATGAAACGTAAGCTATCATACCAGTTATAACGGATATATTTATTACACTAATTAAACACGAAATGTAAGCTATCAGAGTAAACTGCACCACCTGTAGTGTTGAGCTACTGACTGAATTAATAATCAACCGTTAAGATAAGTTAATACGTTTAATCATTTTTAAAGCCGCACGCCATAGTTCCATCCAGCGAAAATAAATTATAATTTGGTTAATCTACAAACCTGTAACACACTTAGATCACGTTTTTATCAAATGGAGTGAAAAAGCAGGTTTTATATCGATAAATACCATGGGAATCCCCATATCCCAATTGCTTGAAATAATGTTGAAAGTTAGTATTCTGATGTCACCGGTAGATGTCGCTCGAAGCACAACAATGCCTACGTCACGACAAATTTCACAGAGTGCGCACAGACTTGGGGTGCGTTCCTTTCACCTCTCCTGGACATGTTCCAACTGTTCTGTCCTGGTGTATCCCCTCTCCAGATATCGTAAGACTTAGCAAAATTATTGGTTTTAAGGGTTTGTAACGTTTTGTATTGAGATACTTACTTGTCTGAACTTTATTGTCACTGAAAATGTTCACGAACTGTGAAGAAAAATCTCACAAATGAACAACAAGCAAACGACAACAAATCGGATGTTGATTGCGCGAACCGTGCACGAGAAAACAAACCGAACCAAAATGATAACGGTCACGTGGTATACCAACGTCTGTGACGTTTACACAGGAAGATTCCCTCTAAAAATAGATTGGACCTCGCTTGCTTAACGATTTTTTCTCGAGTGCACGCGGCTTTTTAAGAAATACAAAAAATGCATTTCGTGGTTTTACAAACATCAGGATTACCAGGATTACCAAAAAGCACTTCAGGTGAATGGAAATGTGTATTCTAAATAATAAAATGTAAGTAAAGTGCAATTTTATTTGTGAAAAATGGGTTTAATAGCGAAAAACAACGCCGTAATGGTTAACAACTAGCCGTAACTAGGGCGTGTCCCTTTAATACACAGTAATTTAACGAAACAAAATGAATGCAGGGCCAGTAACTATATTCGGCATTTTTCTTTAAAAGTTTTCACTCGTTCTAAAGTATCTACGTTTTGACATGTTCTAAAACAAAATTATGTTCTTCAACGTAATGATTTAAAAAGCAATTTAGAGAGAATAAAATGACAAATATATTTACAATCAACGTGTAATGATTCCTAGCAGAATGCGCATTTTCGTAGGTTTTACAAAAATGCACAAAAATCTCATTGTGTGTAAGATGTTTGCATGCAACATGGGTCAGATGTTACTAAAACAATGTTTAGAAGTTATATGTGATTAAAACGTACTAAAATAATATGATATTAGCAAATAATTACCACAAATCTACTGTCCATGCAAGTAATACTACTAAAGGTACCTGTGTTGAAACCAAAATCTGTTGATCGATATACTTTAAATTGCATATATATACACTGGCGTATCCGGGTAGCCAGGGATTGGGCACAAGAGGTCCTTTTTTTCACAATACCAACTTTTATAATGCATGTCACCCCATAAAATGTGTAAAAGCAGTGCCCTCTATCTCCACTCCACCCCCAATAAATAATCCTGGCTACCCTAATATGTATATATATATATATATATATATATATATGGCTAGTGACTTGTTAAAATCACCTACTCCATGTTCCATGTTTTTTTAAATCCTCAAACTCTAGGCGTTTGGTCCTTGTGGATAGTTGTGTATCAAGTTTTAACTGTTATTTTTGTTCCCCTAAGAATTCAATATGACGCAGGTGGGAAGGTGTGTGTGTCCCGTGATCGTGACTATGTGGATCTACAAAACAAAGCTGGCTATGACACATCACAACTCGAAACGAATCCGGCAAGTGATATCTTGAAATCTTAGCTGGATTATTATCACATCCTAAGCCTGTGTCTTTTCGCAGCGTTAATTTTCAATCCAGACCCTGGCAACACGATCTGGGAGTTGTTTAAACCATAGTTATCATATGTCCTCTCTGTGAGGTATTTCAACACTTGGTCTATAAAATACAAAAGGAAAATTGTTACCGGAATAGTGGCTTCTCCAACAAAACAGCGACAAGGTATAATTTATATGCATTTCCCCCATTGACCAGGTGTAAAACATATCTAAATACAGTTTAATGCATTCGTCATCAGCACTGATCTAATGCGTGATTAAGTATAATGTTTGTCTAATGCGCTCGTATAATGGTATACATGTACAAACACACATTTTATTTAAACACACTGTAGCAGTAACCACTTTGTTATAATGACCAGAGATATCTCATCATTGGAACATCTGAAATGCTACAATTATTCCAGTTAATGTAGTAATAGCTAGATATTTTAGCCCAGAAAATATGAATGTGCATACATTTCAACTACTACAATGAACAATATTTATTACTAGTATGCATATTTATTTTATGCCAATTATATAAAGGGGGTCGCTTCTTCTAACCAATTAGTTATAATATGAACTACCATGAACGGACTCCGATTTAAAGAAAAATACTTGACCTGTATCTACTAATTCATGTTCAACTATATGTCAAATATTATATAATGTCTATAAAATATACAATGACTAGAACAGTTACAATCCTGTATGATGCCTTTGAAATAATATAAACTAATTTCCCTCTATGCTAAGTAAATTAAAATATTTTATTGCGTATGGTCATAAAACATTTATCATCTTTGGGCCGGCATCCTTTTTACAATAAACAATTCCCAGGCAGTTTCATTTTAAATTGCAACTTAAATTTATTTTTTATATAATATTCAAATTGTCTACAAAATACAGACATAGCTAGATCATAATGTTTAACTAAGGTTGTTGCATATGGGAGCCATGTTTAAAAAAAAAGAAAAAAAAGAAGGAATTTTATATTTAATGACACACTCAACACAACTACAGGTATGTGGTGTCAGACATGTGGTTAATGACCACAAATATATTTTAGAGAGGAAACTATGGGCAACTATTTTTTTTATTAGCACCAAGGGATCTTTAATATATGCATCATCCCACAGACAGGATAGTACATATCATGGTCTGTAACACCAGTTGTGAAGCACTCGCTGGAACGAGAAATAGTCCAATGATTACACTAACAGGGATCGACCCTACACTGACCGTACACCAGGCCAGCACTTTACTACTGGGCTACGTCCTGCTCCCGGCAAATTAATTCAATTATATTATTTTTTTCCTCTAACTATTCAGACTAAAATAAGGGAAAACAACTTTCCTGTTTAACTAGGCTCTCTGTCTCTGTTCAGTTAATATTTTCTTAACTGCGTGTTTCTTCTGTAGAACTAAATGAACTCTGCAATCACTTCTTATTAAACTATTTACATAACCAACATTTATTCAGCAACTAGTTAACAACACACATTTTACCACATTCCAGATGTCTAAGAACTAAACACTTCCAGCCCCCCCCCCCCCCCCCCCCCCCCCCCCATTGCAGTCCATCTCAAACGGTTATCACAAACGGACCAGTCATCGTCATGCGTAAACAATCAATTCTAGCTACCTCAGCCAGAGTTGTTATTTCTTTGTAAGCCAAAACATCCAGCCAGATGTAAACACTTAGAGCTAGCATATGTCATTAGCCTGTCATGCGGTATGGCACCTAGGATTCAATCTTCTCAGACAGTTTACAGCCCACCACAATCCAGTGTTGTAAGCTAACGCGTTATGTCTGTCAGCTATGAGTGATACTACAAAATTCTAGAGAGACAGAATAATGTAGTGCTAAAAACATGGTGTTTGCCTTTTGTGGATATGGACATAAAAGATAATTGGTTTGGGTTCTGTTCTTTAAAAGCATAAATAAATGATTGCTTTGAATGAGACAATGTGAAATGATAGTACACCTTCCCATGATGCTGACAAGGTGATTAATTCATTTTTGTATAATTCACCATATAATGTGTTCTGGCACTAACCCCTCGATATATATATACCGAAAGAAAGGAATGTTTCATTTAACGACGCACACAACACATTTTATTTACGGTTATATGGCGTCAGACATGGTTAAGTACCACACATTTCTCCCATCCCTAGCCATGCAAGACAGGCGTATTCCATGACGTCAGCCCATGCGGTATAAATCGGTCTTGCATGACCACGTGATTTCTGTTGTTTTAGCTGATTTTAACATTGGGTGACGTCACGTAAACGGCAAATTAACACAATAAAATTATTATATTTAATAAAAAAACAAGAAAATCAATGGTTATGATTATTTTATTGTAAGATAAAAAATGATTTTTTTAAAGGTTTTTCACGTTTTCCCAAAATGCGTGTTTTTCATCTACTGCAAAGGCAGATCGGGGGGGGGGGGGGGGGGGCCTTGGGATAGTTATAGTTTTATTATATATTAATTTCCATTTTTTTTACGATCCCCCTCCAAACCTCCCCCAAAGTTCCCTTAGCATTCCATCTCATGTCACCCCCCCCCCCCCCCCATGGATTTTGTGGATCCGCCACCATACTGGATGGGAGAAAAATAAGCCGCCATTATGTATCCATGAGGGACAGGGCTATTCCATCATCGGGTACATAATATGATGTCAGGGACGAGGCTTGCTGAGGCGCTGACAACAAATTATGTACCATCGGGTGGAATAGCCTATATATATATATATATATATTACCGATTAAACATTTTCAACTAATGAATGATAGGAAATCCGCATTATTTAAGGAAATAGTATGTGTGGAACCGACTACCGTATAATTACACTAATAAATGTGAAAATAGCGAATGTTACATGTATCTATGATGTGTGATTCTTCATCTTTAACGCAATAAGGAAACTTTAATTAGCTATTTAGAAAGAGCACGAAAATAGACACTGTGATTGGTTAATCTACAAACCAGTAACATCTGGATAAAGTTACTATAGAGTGAAACAAGAGTATTAGACGTTGAGACGGAAGGACATGGTTTATTTAACAACGCACTCAACACATTTCATTTACGGTTAAATGGCGTCGGAAATATGGTTAAGGACCACACAAATATGGAGGAAGGAAACTCGCTGTCGCCATTTAATGGGCTACTCTTTTCGATTAGCAGCCAGGGATCTTTTATATGCACTATCTCAGACAGGATAGCACATACTACGGTCTTCGTTGTACCAGTCGTGGTGCACTGGCTAGAGCGATAAATAGCCTAATGGGTCCACTGACTGGGATCGATCCCAAACCGACCGCGCATCAAGCGAGCTCTTTACCACTGGACTAACGTTGAAGCGCAGAAAAGACCTTGTGAAAGTAGACTAGCGCTCGTCTTCTAAGAGGTACGTACATTTTTTAAAATATGACAAATTCATTTCGTGGCAGGATTGAGATGTACGGAAATGGATATTCTAAACAGTAAAATATAAGTAAAGTATAATTTCAATTATTAAAAAATGGCGTTAATAGTTAATAGTGTCTGTTACTTTAATAACTAATGTATTTTGCACTTTACTTTCAGGATGAGATATCTGTTGTGAAAAATCTCGCGTCAGGTGATATTTCCGATTATATGACACACAGAGAACATAATATTCCATCAACAATAAAGGCGCTCAAGTGTTGCGGAATAACGGTAATTTATTTCAAATACCTTTCAAATACAGTAAAGTACTTTTAGAACGAACACGCTTATAACAAACTGCCGGTTAGAACGAACTAATTGTAAAGTCCCGATCCCCGATATACATCATTCTCTCTTTCTTGCTCTGTTTTCATTTGTTTTTGCTTGTAAATATTCATTTTTTTGTTGTTGTCATCTTGGCCCTACATGAAACCTTTGTATTCGTATTTTAAACATTTAGGGACAAACCTTAATATTGGCATACTCCTGTGACCGTTGTTTCGTCCCTAAACCTCGAATGGGGTGGTAATAAATATTGTTTAAACACAAATACATTCAGCTAGTACTATGTCGTGCTAAAATTACAACGCTTAACACATTCAAAACGTTTCTGGTCATTATATGTTGGCGTACCAAGTTTCTGTCATTTCACTCGTGGAAATTATGGAATAAAGACCCCACCAAAAATAGTATGTGACACTTTGTATTGAGATTAATTTTGCTGATGAAATACAATCAAAACTAAGATGATATGTCGCTATTGATTATATTAGAATATATTACAATGTTTGTTTTACATGTGTGTTTGTGTTTGTTTAGCTGGAAGATATTGACAAACTGCCTCTGATTCACATCACTGGAACAAAGGGGAAGGGATCGACATCGGCATTTTGTGAGAGTATTCTCAGACACAGAGGGTACAAGACTGGATTTTTCAGATATCTGTATGTAGCTCAGTGGTGGAACAATCTCATTATAATAATATCTAGAGTATTCTCAGACACAGCGGGTACAAGACTGGATTTTTCAGATATCTGTATGTAGCTCAGTGGTGGAACAATCTCAGTATAATAATATCTAGAGTATTCTCAGACACAGCGGGTACAAGACTGGATTTTTCAAATATCTGTATGTAGCTCAGTGGTGGAACAATCTCATTATAATAATATCTAGAGTATTCTCAGACACAGCGGGTACAATACTGGATTTTTCAGATATCTGTATGTAGCTCAGTGGTGGAACAATCTGATTATAATAATATATACAGTATTCTCAGATACAGCGGATACGAAACTGGATTTGTCAGGTATCTGTATGAAGCTCAGTGGTGGAACAATCTCATTATAATAATATCTAGAGTATTCTCAGACACAGCGGGTACAAGACTGGATTTGTCAGGTATCTGTATGAAGCTCAGTGGTGGAACAATCTCATTATAATAATATCTAGAGTATTCTCAGACACAGCGGGTACAAGACTGGATTTGTCAGGTATCTGTATGAAGCTCAGTGGTGGAACAATCTCATTATAATAATATCTAGAGTATTCTCAGACACAGTGGGTACAATACTGGATTGCTTAAGTATCTGTATGTAGCTCAGTGGTAGAACAATCTCATTATAATAATATCTAGAGTATTCTCAGACACATCGGGTACAAGACTGCATTTTTCAGATATCTGTATGTAGCTCAGTGGTGGAACAATCTCATTATGATAATATCTAGAGTATTCTCAGAAACAGCGGTTACACGACTGGATTTTTCAGATATCTGTATGTAGCTCAGTGGTGGAACAATCTCATTATAATAATATCTAGAGTATTCTCAGACACAGCGGGTACAAGACTGGATTTTTCAGGTATCTGTATGTAGCTCAGTGGTGGAACAATCTCATTATAATAATATCTAGAGTATTCTCAGAAACAGCGATTACAAGACTGCATTTTTCAGATATCTGTATGTAGCTCAGTGGTGGAACAATCTCATTATGATAATATCTAGAGTATTCTCAGAAACAGCGGTTACACGACTGGATTTTTCAGATATCTGTATGTAGCTCAGTGGTGGAACAATCTCATTATAATAATATCTAGAGTATTCTCAGACACAGCGGGTACAAGACTGGATTTTTCAGGTATCTGTATGTAGCTCAGTGGTGGAACAATCTCATTATAATAATATCTAGAGTATTCTCAGAAACAGCGGTTACAAGACTGGATTTTTCAGATATCTGTATGTAGCTCAGTGGTGGAACAATCTCATTATAATAATATCTAGAGTATTCTCAGACACAGCGGGTACAAGACTGGATTTTTCAGGTATCTGTATGTAGCTCAGTGGTGGAACAATCTCATTATAATAAAATCTA
Organism: Gigantopelta aegis; assembly: GCF_016097555.1. NCBI lineage: Eukaryota > Metazoa > Mollusca > Gastropoda > Neomphalida > Peltospiridae > Gigantopelta > Gigantopelta aegis. The sequence goes on from NC_054711.1 coordinate 19,003,978, forward strand.
GAGTATTCTCAGACACAGCGGGTACAAGACTGGATTTGTCAGGTATCTGTATGTAGCTCAGTGGTGGAACAATTTCATTATGATAATATCTAGAGTATTCTCAGACACAGCGGGTACAAGACTGGATTGTTCAAGTATCTGTATGTAGCTCAGTGGTGGAACAATGTCATTATAATAAGATCTAGAGTATTCTCAGACACAGCGGGTACAATACTGGATTGTTCAAGTATCTGTATGTAGCTCAGTGGTGGAACAATTTCATTATAATAATATCTAGAGTATTCTCAGACACAGCGGGTACAAGACTGGATTGTTCAAGTATCTGTATGTAGCTCAGTGGTGGAACAATCTCATTATAATAAGATCTAGAGTATTCTCAGACACAGCGGGTACAAGACTGGATTGTTCAAGTATCTGTATGTAGCTCAGTGGTGGAACAATCTCATTATAATAATATCTAGAGTATTCTCAGACACAGCGGGTAACAGACTGGATTGTTCAAGTATCTGTATGTAGCTCAGTGGTGGAACAACCTCATTATAATAAGATCTAGAGTATTCTCAGACACAGCGGGTACAAGACTGGATTGTTCAAGTATCTGTATATAGCTCAGTGGTGGAACAATCTCATTATAATAATATCTAGAGTATTCTCAGACACAGCGGGTACAAGACTGGATTGTTCAAGTATGTGTATGTAGCTCAGTGGTGGAACAATCTCATTATAATAAGATCTAGAGTATTCTCAGACACAGCGGGTACAAGACTGGATTGTTCAGGTATCTGTATGTAGCTCAGTGGTAGAACAATCTCATTATGATAATATCTAGAGTATTCTCAGACACAGCGGGTACAAGACTGGATTTTTCGGGTATCTGTATGTAGCTCAGAGTAGTATAGGAGCCTGTACGCCCCCATTACCTACTTTCCGTGACCTTGACCTTGGTGTCTGGCCTTGGTGTGACTCATAGTGGTGTGGTCTACTAGGGTGAACGCTCGCCCGTGTCCCTGACCGACTTAGGTTGGTACTGATGTCCTTGGACTGGCCCTGACCGATTTATTTTGCATTGACCGACTTAGAAGGCAGTGACTGGTATAGGCCTACCTGGGCAGGTGTGCGACCTTGGTGTAAGTCATAGCCTTGACGTACTTGGCGTGTGACTCATCGCCTAACCTTGACAGGGATGGTGTAGGATCCCAAATTGCTACTAATGGGAAAGTGCAGCGGGTGTCCTCTCTAAAACTGTCAGAAGTATGTTTCACATCCAATAGCCGATGATTAATAAATCGAGATGCTCTAGTGGTGTCGTTAACCTACCACTTCTAAGGACTGCCCGACGCGAGGTAGTGTATTTAATTTTAGCGCGCTGAATGATGAATGGTTATCACTGTTTATATCCGGCAAGTGATGGTATCTTGTTTTGTCAGGTTCTAAATAAAATACTCTACCGAACTTCTAGAAGTTACGTTCTCAAAGTCTGGCAGAAAGACGAAATGATTGAAATAGGTGAAAAAAGGAATTCTCGTTCTACACTATCTGATAGCGCATTCACAAGGTTATTATGAACTGACCTATTTCGTCGCTTTATCCCGCGAGCGCACACACACACCCACACATATATATGGTTTAAATGACAGGCTTTGCCAATATCCCGGTAGCTCAGTCGTTAGCGTAGTTGACTTGAGCGTGAAAGTTACGTCGTTCGTATCTCAAGTGGTAGAATTTTTTTCTTTCTATTATTATTTTTAAAATTAGTTTATTTATTTATTTGTTTATTTGTTTTTATTTTATTTATTTATTTATTTGTTTATTTATTGATTTATTATGTGGTATGTGCTATCCTGCCTGTGGGAAGCGCAAATAAAAGATCCCTTGCTGCTAATCGGAAGAGTAGCCCATGTAGTGGCGACAGCGGGTTTCCTCTCAAAATCTGTGTGGTCCTTAACCATATGTCTGACGCCATATAACCGTAAATAAAATGTGTCGTTACCAAAATATTACCCTTTACCAGTGTCACTACCATAGGGACACGTCCAGAGACACACTCATGGACGCTGTACATAAATAAGAAAGCAAAATCTGTTATTCACGGTTTTATTCACAACATACAACATCAAAATATAGCACACAAGTGTCTAAAACATTTAATGTCTATCGCCACTACATGGGCTACTCTTCCGATTAGCAGCAAGGGATCTTTTATTTGCGCTTCCCACAGACAGGATAGCACATACCACGGTCGTTGTCCAGTTCTGGAGCACTGGCTGGATATAGCCCAACACAAGAGACTGACAACACAAGATACCATCACTTGCCGGATGTAAACAGTGATAACCATTCATCATTCAGCGCGCTAAAATTAAATACACTACCTCGCGTCGGGCTGTCCTTAGAAGTGGTAGGTTAACGACACCACTAGAGCATCTCGATTTATTAATCATCGGCTATTGGATGTGAAACATACTTCTGACAGTTTTAGAGAGGACACCCGCTGCACTTTCCTATTAGAAGCAATTTGGGATCCTACACCATCCCTGTCACGGCTAGGCGATGAGTCACACACCAAATACGTCAAGGCTATGACTTACACCAAGGTCGCACACCTGCCCAGGTATACCAGTCACTGTCTTCTAAGTTGCTCAATGCTAAACAAATCGGTCAGGGCCAGTCCAAGGACATCAGTACCAACCTAAGTCGGTCAGGGACACGGGCGAGCGTTCACCCTAGTAGACCACGCCACTATGAGTCACACCAAGGCCAGACACCAAGGTCAAGGTCACGGAAAGTAGGTCATGGGGGCGTACAGGCCCCTATACTACTGCTCAGTGGTAGAACAATCTAATAATAATAATATCTAGTGCGAGTGAGAGTGCGAATAATTTTTACATGCTCATATACCACTAGAGTTTCGAGCATGTCCGTCCCGGGGCCTGTCTCTGGATAGCCAGTGACTTGCTCCTGGACAGAAAAGAATTAAGGGGAAAATTTTGAAATTTACATCCAAAAATTAAATCGTGGACCTTTAAAATTAATTTAAAAACAATTCTACTCATTAAATTAGGTCGCTAGATTAGATCGGTGGTCAAAAAGAAATTAGATAGATAGATATCTAGTTTAACGTGTTCGTATACCACTAGGGTTTCGAACACGCCCATCCCGAGTCCGACCTCCGATAAGATCGGTGGCCTGACTTGGGATAGTGGGGTTTTTTTTTCAAACTAAAGTATATCGCTTTAAGGCAGAGGTGCGCGGTCGGTGTGGGATCGATCCCCGTCGGTAGGCCCATTGGGCTGTTTCTCGTTCCAGCCAATGCACCACGACTGGTATGTCAAAGGCCGTGATATGTGCTACCCTATCTGTGGGATGATGCATATAAAATATCCATTGCTTTTTATCGAAAAGATTAGCCCATGAAGTGGCGACAGCGGGTTTCCTCTCTCAATATCTGTGTGGTCCTTAACCATATGCCATATAACCGTAAATAAAATGTGTTGAGTGCGTCGTTAAATAAAACATCCCTTCTTCTTCCAATAAGTAAGATTTACCTCTGCCTTAAAGCGATATACTCTGGTTTTGTTAAAAACGCACGTTCGTCTAAGAAGTGATATTTAATGAGACTAGCTCTAGTTGTTTTTTACGGTATTTCCCTGTTTAATTATCACAGACTTTAGCTTCTCTCTGTTATAACCATATCCAAATGCATGTTGCAGGCTTTTAGATTAACTAAACTTGCTGTCCATTGTTACGGGATGAAACAAGGTTCTGTGCCTTTAAGGTTTACTACCAATAATATTTTTGGTTCAGAATTATTGTGTGTATGTGGCGGAAAGATGTGAGCGCCACCTCCACCCCTCCCCTTTCCGCCGTGCCTGTCAGTGTCTTTAGAATGTGCTGGGGGGTTGTTAGACATTCCTTTTTTTCTTTTCTTTTCTTTTTTTCTTTTCTAGCTCTCCTCATCTGGTGAAACTGAATGACAGGTTTCGAATCAACGGCCAGCCTTTTTCTGATGACGACTTCTACTCTTACTTCTTTGACGTCTACGACAAAATAGAACCCATATTGGTAATAGATATTATTTTTATTACCCACATGGCCATATTGGTATTATAGATATATTATTTTTATTACCAGCATGCCCGTATTGGTATCATATATATTATTTTTATTCCCAACATGTCCGTATTGGTATCATAGATATTATGTTTATTACCAACATGCCTCATATTGGTATCATAGATATTAATTTTATTACCAACATGCCCGTATTGGTATCATAGATATTAGTTTTATTACAAACATGCCCGTATTGGTACCATAGATATATACTACTCGAAAGAATTTAAGGGTCAAAAATTTATAACCAAATAAGTTTCAGAGTGTATTAGATTGATGATGTAAACTACACCAAAAATTTAATTTATTGTTCCATATTTACAAAAACCCCACAAATAAACGTCACTGTATACAAGAAAGTCACATGACATGCTGTCAAAGTTGAAGGTTGTCAAACATGGATTTTACACATTAGAACATTCGTTTAATAGTGTGTGAATCCACCCCTGGCGCGAATACACTCGACACATCGTTGCCTCATGCTGTTGATCAGACGTCTGAAGAACTCTTGGGGAATGGCCTGCCACTCTGCCATAAGACGTTGACCCAGATCATGAAGGTCGGCCGGAGGGGCATGGTTATCCCGAACTCTCCTGCCTACTTCGTCCCAGGCGTTCTCTATTGGGGCCAAGTCAGGCGAATATGCTGGCCAATCCATCCTGGCGATACCTTGTTGTCTGAGAAAGTCCGTTACCACCCTGGCGCGGTGGGGTCTGGCATTGTCATCCTGCAGAATTGCCCCGCCGCCAATCTGCTGAAGGCCTGGGAGGACCAACGGCCGGATAATCTCATTCAGATAGCGGATTCCATTCAGATTGCCATCCACCACATAGAGGGGGGTCCTGTGGTGGATAGAGATGCCGCGCCACACCATGACGCTGCCACCACCGAAACGGTGACGTTGTCTAACGTTAACGTCAGCGAAGCGCTCCCCAGGACGTCTGTAGACACGAACCCGACCGTCGTTGAACTGGAGACTGAACCTGGACTCATCAGTGAACAACACTCGACCCCACTGAACACGTTGCCACCGCAAATGAAGCGTGCACCAGTGACGTCTGGCCGTTCTGTGACGTGGTAGGAGTGGTGGTCGAACAGCCTGGCGACGGCAGCGTAGATTATTGGCTCTCAGACGATTGCGTATGGTTTGATCAGACACTCGAGTTCCAGTCGCAGTCCGCAGATTGTCACGTAATCGGCGTGCAGTGGTTGTGCGTTGACGTAGAGCCATATTGGTGATGTAGCGGTCCTCTCTATTTGTAGTGCTTCGGGGTCTTCCCGAACGTGGACGATTTCGAACAGAATTCGTTGCTTGGTACCGTTGCCACAGTCGGCCAACGACACTCTGACTGACACCAAGTCTCAGAGCAACATTTCTTTGCGTATTGCCATCCTGAAGCCAAGCAATAGCCCTTCCTCGATCTTCGATAGTCAGTTGACGTTGTACCATTGTCGAATTTGGAGTGTGCACCGTACACGAACGCAAGCTCCAATTATACGGAAATTCAGCATTGGGAACATGGAATACACATGCAAAGCGTGCAAATGAAGCGCTTTGTGAAAAAGCAAGTTATGGGCACTTAGCAGACCTTTCGCTTTCGCCCCAATTTACGTGCAAATGTAAGCATGTTTTCGCCATTAGAACTAGTCGACAGTGTCAATGACAGTGGATTTTAATTCATTTATGGGTTGCTTAGACCCACTTTCGTCAAAATGGAACAATACCATGCGTGACATTATGGTCTAGCTAATATAATTGACATTCAGAAAATAATGTCGAAAATATCGTCTGACCCGTATTGGTAATATAGATATTATTATTATTACCAACATGCCCGTATTGGTATAATAGATATTATTTTTATTACCAACAGGCCCGTATTGGTATCATAGATATTAATTTTATTTCGAACATGCCCGTATTGGTATCATAGATATTATTTTTATTACCAACATGTCCGTATTGGTATCATATATATTATTTTTATTTATTACCAACATGCCCGTATTGGTATATATAGAGAAGAACCGCTGTCTTAACCACCGAGGACCGGTGTAGCATTTAATTTGCACTTCCCAAGAATTATTCAATATGCACTCCCCAGTCATTATTATACATATAATTTGCAGCACCGGTCTCGGTGGTGTTGTGGTTGAGCCATCGGGTATACGGCTGGTAGGTACAAGGTTCGCAGCCCGGTACCGGCTGGCATGCAGAGGGAGTTTTAACGATTCAGTGGGTAGGCGTAAGACCACTACACCCTCTTCTCTCTAACTATCTACTATCAACTAACAACTATCTCACTGTCCTGGACAGACAGCAGAGATAGCTGAGGTGTGTGCCCAGGACAGCGTGCTTGATCCTTAATTGGATATAAACACAAAAATAAGTTGAAATGAATGAATATATCACCGAGGCCGGTAGTAGTAAGGGCCCCACTATGGGGCATATCGATTTCACTATTGCATCATCCAAGATGGCCGCCAATCTGCGTAGTAAGGGGGGATGATGCCATACTGACGTCACTAGGCCCCGCCCCCAGAAGGGTGTGTACATGTAGTGATGCACTGCTAACGTCACTAGGCCCCACCTCCCCCCCACCCCCCAGAAGAGTGTGTGCACGTTTATTTTAAGAATTGGTGTAATACTGACGTCACTCTTACAGTGTACATTCCAGTTTTTATTTTAAGAAACGATGTAATGTTCACAATACAGTATTTTATCTAAATGCGTATTTGAAGACAATGATTACTAAAAAAGACATATGTTAATTAATACCCCCCACCCCCCCACCCACCCCTTTTTTTAATTATATAGCAGCTTATTAAAGATATTCACACTCAACATTGAATACCAGTATCCCAGAGAAGAAGAAAAAGTAATGTTGGGATGTGAAACGTTAATAAATGATACATTGATATTTGTATTACACATTTATCAGCAAAACCATTCCTATGAAGTCTTGTTTCGTATTTCCAAAAAAGTGTAACATACTCGGTCAATGAAAAAAACAAACATGATTCATGGGTGTGGTACCGACCAGTATGATGCAATCCTGAATGAACTGAATGCTGGAACGTTCGGAAATCTTGCTAATGTTATACTAACCTATATTAGAATAATATCCATAGGAAAAATCCACATAGATGCTTACTTGTGAGAATGATTTTAGCAACAAATCTTATACGATGTAAGGCCCCACAGTCTGGGAGTCAAATTGGAATGTGATATCTGTCAGCTGTGAATCGTTCCGTTGATCTGCATCCTGGTAATCTAAACTAGGTGTGTGCCCACTTGAATTTTGTTTACTCCCCCAACACCCATCTCGATGGCGATAATATATATATAAATATATACACAGTGTTGGATGTAGGGAAGGGGGTGGATAGGGCAGGTGGAGGATGTGATAGCGGTGTGCCCCTAACGTACATATTTTATTTATTTAAAATATGATTTTTGTTTCTTAATATAATATATACTTACTTTTGAAGATACAATACATCTTTAAGTAAATCCATATAATGCATTTTTAATCCACTCCTTAATACACTGTTTATCACAGTACATGTCATACACTTATGCTAACAGAGAGAAAAATGCAATTGAAACATCCGATTCTGAATGGGATCATATTATGGTGCTAACGTTCCAAGAGGGTCTGTAATGGAGGGGTGTGCTAATATACAACGTTTGTATAAGCTGAATGGATCGTGTTTTATGATAGTCATTACTGCTTGATACTCTGGCCCTAATATCTGACCACTTAAAGAATTTGAGAACTGATTTACAGAGTGCGACTGAAACCGGATACGTACACTTACGTTTGAACTCTAGACGTGATAAAAACCAGAAGCAATTCTGAAGGGGAGAAAACGAAACAAAACAAAGAACATGTGTGCTACATTGCACTGTACATCTTTAACTCTGATCCGTGAATGTTTCTGTTATGATACAATATAAGTGTATGGGTTTTAACAGGTTATTTCGATATAAAAACCAGAAGTAATATATTGTTCAAGCACACACACACACACACACACACACACACACACACACGCTCTCACACACACACACACACACACACACACACACACACACACACACACCTCCCCCATGATTTTACCCCAAGTTGGAATTACTTGTTATATGCAAATTTATAATATATTCCGTCAATGAAGCACGTCTTAGTACAATGTTTGGCACCAACTTTTCAAATGCAATCTGACTCCATAGTTTGTAAGTTTGCGGCGGGGGGCGGCGCGGCGGGACGGCTGCGGTAAGCGGCGCGCGGCAAGACCGATGGGATGTCGCGGCGGGACGGACGGGGCGGCTGCACGGAGGGGACGCTATGGCGCCGGCGGGACGGCGGGGGGCGGGGGGGGGGGGGGGGGGGGGTCGTGGCGGAGGCAGCGATCAGCAAAGACACATAAGGTTGCCTTTGAAAACTGGGACATCAGCAAGAGAAGCGAGTGTCGTGACATATACAGCAAGAGCGCTCTTTTGTGTTTCCACACTATCATTATCTACCAGTCAGAGTAGAAAACACCGATGTCATTCACGTCTATATAAAGAGCCCCACGGGACACCTTGCTTTATTTATCGCCGGATCCGTCGTCGTGACACTTCATCTGAAGCCTATGCCTTTCGGGTTCTGATCGTCATGAACTACACACTGTACGTTCCCGACACCGATAAATGGACTCGCTATTATCAGTTGCAAGCTCAAGGCAAATGTATCGTTTCATCTCGTACCGGGGAAAGGATGGACGTGGATAGTTTCTTGGAACTGTACGACAAAGATTACAAGAAGAATAAGAAGCCCGAAGAGTCACACAACGACCCTCCCGTCATTATGACTTCTCCCACGCAACAGGTGGTGGAACAGGCTAAAGCTCAACTCAAACGCCAAAGGCAACATAATCAACAAGAACAAAGTGGTGGGGGATACAAGCGTAACGCCTCGAAACGGCAGAGACAATTTTAAACTGGATAAAAGGAGCCACGGAAGACGGTCATCGTCATTTCAATTTGTCACAATGTATCAGAGCTCCTGTCCTGAGTATAAAAAGATATTTTCCAGGAGAGATGCCATGGTGCGACATTTAAACACCAGTCATCCACCACCACCACCACCACCACCACCACTGCCACCACCACCACCACCACCACCACCACCACACACCACCACCACCACCACCACCAACACTACTACCACCACCATCACCACCACTGCCACCACCACCACCACCACCACCACCACTACTACTACCACCACTACCACCACCACCACCACCGCCACCACTGCCACCACCACCACTTGAATTGTTACATCCTTTCACGATGATCGTGTCGGGACCCACGTCGTGTGGGGAAACATTTTTGGTGTACAAACTACTGAAGAATGATAGAATCAATCCACCTCCCCAACAAAAGATGGCAACCGCTTTACGACATCATTGGGGCAACGGTTCGAGTGGAATTCGTCCAAGGCATACCTACGAATTTGGAAAACGACCATTATTTGGATCCCAGAATTAGAAATCTCATCGTGTTAGATGACCTGATGTCTACGGCCAATAAAGATTCTCGCATCACGGACCTTTTTACAGAAGGGAGTCATCACAGAAACCTCTCCGTGATTGCCATCAATCAGAATCTCTATCAGAGTAAAGACCCGACGCAGAGAAGAAATTGTCATTACCTGGCGCTGTTCAACAATCCCATCAACAAGCAACACGTTCTGACATTGGCACGACAGATGTATCCAGAAAAAACTCGTCATTTCATGAAATATTTCGAGGGAGCTACCCATAGGCCCTTTGGACACCTCATGGTGGACCTCAAACCTACCACGCCCGAAATGTTACGCCATCGACCTAACGGCCTAGAGACGGGAACCTGTGTGCCTGAACGATATAAAAGCGTAGATGCAACAGCGGACATCCCAGCCGACTTGTCACTAGCATCGGGAAAACAGCTCTGCGAGTGCAGCTACTACAGTGGATCCAAAATCATGCAAAACGGTGCATTTAAGAGGAAATTACCAGGCATACCCGCCTACGAAAGTGCTAACGACGAAGACGATGATGTAGAGCCATTTTTGAAAAAGGTCAAGAAACTGCAGTCCTGCGATACGTGTGGGGTCGTCTTTAAAGATGGGAGAAACTTGCAGCGACACCTGCGCTTGAATACATGTGAAAATGACGAGGAGAAAGGAGAGACCTCTAATGATCTCGAAAATGAGGGCATACGTCAGATGATCGATCGTGAATACGATATAAATCTTGACTATTTTGAAGACAAGAAACAACGTTTTCGAAATAGGAATATGTCTCAAGATGACATCGAAAAACGACTGAAGGCTCTAAAATGGAAATTGTTTAAAGAAACGTACTCTCGAGTTTTGACATACATGTATTACTTTGACAAAGGCATGAACTCGAGAAACATTCTACAGTCGGTGGATTCCAAGACAGATGTTAGACCACACATTCGTTCCAGATTAAACAAATATCGTTCCTGGATCAGTGAATATCTGGACGAAGCAGACAGTGCCGACGACGATGATGATGATGCTACCAGTGGTGATGAGGACATTGATGATGACAATTATACTAAATAAACAGTAACTGTATTTTGCCGTACGACCTCTGAATGTGACCTTCTGTATATGCATATCTTATGTTCACTGATTGTGAAATAATAAAATCAAGATATGACTCTTACCTTTCTTTTTATTTTTACTCATCCTCAGAATGCATAAAGTTGCATTTTAAGGGTTGTCTACCACAAGTACTTATTAATACATGTTATGAATGGTACACTATACAGTACATAGCCGTAAAACACCATCGCCAAATAAAGTCATTTGTTCATGATGCTTCACTGGGTGGGATTTAACTCAGTCTTTAGAACACTCACCTGAGATCGAAGTCCCCGTCGGCAGCTCATGGCTCCGATTGTTCCAACCAATAACCCACGATTGTTTTATTGGTATGTGCTGTCTTGTCTGTATAAAAGTGCCCATACAACATACCGGGTTTCCTCCAAGACTACCTGTCCAAATTACCAACTGTTTGACATTCAATAGTCGATGATTAATATCTTGAAGGTCGTGGACCCAGTGTTTGACAGCACTTGACGTTTTTCAATGAACGTCCAGACGATCCCGGCTGATCTCCGCCTCCGCCACGACCCGCCCCCCGCCGTCCCGCCCGCGCCATTGCGTCCCCTCCGTACAGCCGCCCCGTCCGTCCCGCCGCGACATCCCATCGGTCTTGCCGCGCGCCGCTTAGCGCAGCCGTCCCGTCCCGCCGCGCCGCCCCCCCTCCCCCCCCCCCTCCCCCGCCGCAAACTTACAAACTATGGAGTCAGATTGCATTTGAAACGTTGGTGCCAAACACTGTACTAAGACGTGCTTCATTGACGGAATATATTATAAATCTTCATATAACAAGTAATTCCAACTTAGGGGGAAATCATGGGGGAGGTGTGTGTGTGTGTGTGTGTGTGTGTGTGTGTGTGTGTGTGCTTGAACAATATATTACTTCTGGTTTTTATATCGAAATAACCTGTTAAAACCCATACACTTATATTGTATCATAACAGAAACATTCACGGATCAGAGTTAATGATGTACAGTGCAATGTAGCACACATGTTCTTTGTTTTGTTTCGTTTTCTCCCCTTCAGAATTGCTTCTGGTTTTTATCACGTCTAGAGTTCAAACGTAAGTGTACGTATCCGGTTTCAGTCGCACTCTGTAAATCAGTTCTCAAATTATTTAAGTGGTCAGATATTAGGGTCAGAGTATCAAGCAGTAATGACTATCATAAAACACGATCCATTCAGCTTATACACACGTTGTATATTAGCACACCCCTCCATTACAGATCCTCTTGGAACGTTAGCACCATAATATGATCCCATTCAGAATCGGATGTTTCAATTGCATTTTTCTCTCTGTTAGCATAAGTGTATGACATGTACTGTGATAAACAGTGTATTAAGGAGTGGATTAAAAATGCATTATATGGATTTACTTAAAGATGTATTGTATCTTCAAAAGTAAGTATATATTATATTAAGAAACAAAAATCATATTTCAAATAAATAAAATATGTACGTTAGGGGCACACCGCTCTCACATCCTCCCCCTACCCTATCTGCCCCCTTCCCTACATCCAACACTGTGTATATATTTATATATATATTATCGCCATCGAGATGGGTGTTGGGGGGAGTAAACAAAATTCAAGTGGGCACATACCTAGTTTAGATTACCAGGATGCAGATCAACGGAACGATTCACAGCTTACTAATATCACATTTCAATTTGACTCCCAGATTGGGGCCTTACATCGTATAAGATTAGTTGCTAAAATCATTCTCACAAGTAAGCATCTATGTGGATTTTTCCTATGGATATTATTCTAATATAGGTGAGTATAACATTAGCAAGACTTCCGAACGTTCCAGCATTCAGTTCATTCAGGATTGCATCATACTGGTCGGTACCACACCCATGAATCATGTTTGTTTTTTTCATTGACCGAGTATGTTACACTTTTTTGGAAATACGAAACAAGACTTCATAGGAATGGTTTTGCTGATAAATGTGTAATACAAATATCACTGTATCATTTATTAACGTTTCACATCCCAACATTACTTTTTCTTCTTCTCTGGGATACTGGTATTCAATGTTGAGTGTGATGTCTTTAATAAGCTGCTATATAATAAAAACAGGGGGGGGGGGGGGGGGGGGGGGGGGGGGGGGGGGGGGGGTATTAATTAACATATGTCTTTTTTAGTAATCATTGTCTTCAAATACGCATTTAGACAAAATACTGTATTGTGAACATTACATTGTTTCTTAAAATAAAAATTGGAATGTACACAGTAAGAGTGAAAAAAAATGTTTGGGGAATATTAATTAACATATGTCTTTTCAGTAATCTTTGTCTTCAAATACACATTTGGACAAAATACTGTATTGAGCATTACATCGGTTCTTAAAACAAAAACTGGAATGTACACTGTAAGAGTGACGTCAATATTACACCAATTCTTAAAATAAACGTGCACACACTCTTCTGGGGGGTGGGTGGGTTGGGGGTGGGGTGGGGCCTAGTGACGTCAGCATTGCATCAGTACATGTACACACCATTCTGGGGGCGGAGCCTAGTGACGTCAGTATGGCATCATCCCCCCTTACTACGCAGATTGGCGGCCATCTTGGATGATGCAATAGTGAAATCGATATGCCCCATAGTAGGGCCCTTACTACTGCCGGTATTAAATTATAATTAATGCTTGTTTATATGAGCGATCTTTTTTTATATTTTTAGATAGACATGCACGACAGAAAGTTTCCACAACGATTTTTGTTTCTGACGACCATGGCTTTCACCGTGTTTATCAAAGAAAACGTCGATGTAGCTGTGATGGAAGTTGGTGTTTGTGACGGAACATGCTCTTAATTTTGTTTTCGCCTGTGGCGATATTAATTGTTTTAGAAGACCGTGTGCAGTTCCAGTGCACTTAGCCAGATGAGCAACTTGTTACGTAATACCTTTGCGCGACGGTCGTCGAGCTGTACGCCTAATACACACCCAGAGCAGGTATGGAGGCCATGTGGCTAGTAGTTACATAATATCTCCGGTACTGCTGTTTATGGCCAGGGGATTGCTCACGGAATGGCGACAGCCAGTCTGACGATCAGAGAAAAATATACCGACTCTGGTCGTGGTGGAAACTCACATGATAAGATTCGGTGCCGCGATGTATCCCCAGGCGATATTCGATTTATAATAAATAGCTAGTGTTTTAGAGTTATCAGTAGAAGTAAAAAGGACGGCTCCCAGGGAACGTTAGTCTGTTTGGACTTTGGTAAATATATTATTTCTGCTCTGTTGTATAACCTTGATGTGATTGATGTGACTTTAAATAGTTTAATACTGTATTATACCAATATTCTTTAGACAGTGTCTTCGGTCATCTGACGAAGTAAATCGTAGTCTTACTGCTCTATATTTATACGAGTATTTGGTAATATAAAGCTTAGCCAGTCATCCTAGAAGACCTAGGTAAACTGTAGGTTATTGTCTTTATTGTGATAGGTACCAGTATTAATTCTGTGTTACAAGGTTACTGAATGAGTAGTTAGGGTTAATTAAAAATTAACCAGTTAGGAATAGAGCTGTAATTCCTTTATTAATTAAGTTCCCCTGGAAGCGTTTCTCAATTATCACACGTGTGGGTGTTGTGTCACGGTGAAGTGATTAGCATATTGTGTAAACGAGACACCTAGAGATTAATTAATTAAGTGATCAGTTCTGGGTTGTTATTATTGTTGTTATACTAAAACGCAAAAGAAACGCAGGTCCTGAAAATGCGAAAGAATTGCACTTTGTAAAGCAGTATCTTTGGTGGAATTGAACCTCAACTGTGTTAAAGGACATGGCACACACCCACACCGCAGTCCCACCTGCGTGTCAATTTCATTACCTCTGTGACGTCACGAATTCTCAAAACACGTTGTTTGCACGTGCTGGATCATCCGTATCATGAATCCAGTGCAAACACACTCATTGAAATGCTTATAAAGCCTACACACCTGGATTTAATCGCATAAATTCAATTTGAGTAGTGACAGACAACAGAATCACATTTTAAAAATGCCGCGACTGACGCAAACTCCAGCGAGGGATGGCCATCGGGATGTTGCAAGCCGGACAGACCCGTACTGCTGTAGCCAGACAATTGGGATGTCATGTTTCGACAATCGCACGCCTTTCTCAACGTCACCAAATCACTGGATCTGTGAACGATCGACCACGCACCGGCCGCCCGAGGGTGACAACCGCAGCCCTAGACCGGTACATCCGGGTGACCCACCTTAGGAATCGGATGCTGCCAGCAGCTAACACCGCTCACCAGGTGCGTGGTCCACGTGGTCCAGTGTCCGCCGATACCGTCCGACGCCGTCTGAGGGCAGCAGGACTCCGTAACCGCCGTCCTTATGTGGGACCAATATTGACCCCTCGGCACCGCCAACAACGTCAACAGTGGGCGCAACAACATCAAAGATGGCGACGTGGCCAGTGGCAACAAGTTCTGTTTACTGATGAGAGCCGTTACAATGTTTCCAACGCTGATGGCCGAATCCGAGTATGGCGACGTCGACATGAACGTTACTCCGACTGCTGCGTTCTGCAGGCCGACCGATGGGGCGGGGGTAGTGTGATGGTGTGGGGTGGGTTCTCATTCAACCACAGAACACAACTTCATGTGTTCAGACAACTCGTTAATGCCGCCGTGTACCAAAATGACGTCATCAACAATCACGTCGTTCCCTTCTTTGCCGCTCACCCACGTGTGCGCTTGCTGCAGCAAGACAATGCCAGGCCGCACACTGCCAGGGCAACACAGGCGTTGCTGGCTCAGCACAACATCCCAACGTTGCCGTGGCCAGCCTTATCACCGGACATGGCGCCTATCGAACACGTCTGGGATGAAATCGGACGTCGCCTTCAGGCTCGCGGACAACCTCAGAATATGCAGGCACTGGAGGCAGCATTGGTCCATGAATGGAACTCACTCCCTCAGGCATTCTTTCAACGGCTTGTCAACTCAATGAGGAGACGTTGCACTGCCTGTTTGAATGCCCAGGGTGGTCACACGCGATACTGACTTTGACAATGCTACAGGTCGTCTCTTTCACATTTTTAACATGGACCCCCACCCTACTTTATGACATGAAACAATAGCCAAAAAGGAATTCAATCAAAAATTTCCAACACCAATGTGTGCCGAATTGGTGTAGCTCCAAATTAAATGTTGAAATCTTCATTTCGTTTTGTTTTTTTAATATTTTATATCCAATTTAATGAGAACCTGCGTTTCTTTTGCGTTTTAGTATATTAATTAACTACTGCGGCTGTACATTTGTCAGCGTAGGTTAATACAGATTCCAAAGTGTATTGTGTTTTTGTTGTGTTTTCTAGTGAACTAAACATGCTATAATAACATATACTTTATATAAGATCGTATCTCTGATCATACCTAGAGACGAGCCACAGCGGGTATAACTGCCTATTACAGAGAGATCTAATAGATATACAGTTAGGAGAGATATTTGGACAATCGTGTTTTATTCAGTTATGGGTATTATAGAATCCCCGTGACAGGAGTAGAAAATTGGGGCGCTTGTCCCGGATCTGAAACGGGACATGCATATTTAAAAAAGTATTGTTTGTAAATGGGGGCTTTATAAATTAATTTTGCAAAATAACTAGAAGTAGCAACGTTGTTCACTAGAAAATTAATTAATAATAAGTGCGTCATATCTAAACATGGATAAGAATTTGCTGGATAGGCCTACGCTCAGTGTAGTGGAGATTAAGCGAGCACGTAAGGCCGAGTTAGTTGAAATCGCGGGTGAGCGAGAAATAGATTTAACATCAGCTAAAACCTTAGGAGATATAAGGACAATTATCATCCAGGAAGTTTTTGGTGATAGTCCTGTTATGGAATACAGTGAGATTGTTCCAGAGATAGAGATAAATGAGTTAAGTGTGGAACAACGATTAGCTTTTAAAAAGCTTGAGTACGAAAGAGAAGAACGTGCATTAGATAGAGAGAGAGAGAAGAGAGAGATAGAGAGAGGGATAGAGAGAGAGAGAGAGAGAGAGAGAGAGAGAGAGAGAGAGAGAGAGAGAGAGAGAGAGAGAGAGAGAGAGCGAGAGAGAGAGAGAGAGAGAGAGAGAGAGAGAAGAGAGAGAAAGAAGATAGAGAGAGAGAGAGAGAGAGAGAGAGAGAGAGAGAGAGAGAGAGAGAGAGAGAGAGAGAGAGAGAGAGAGTGAAAAGAGAGATAAGGATAGAGAATTCCAGTTAGCAACATTAAAAGTGGAACATGAGTTAAAGTTGAATACTGAAGAAGTTAGACGGGAAACCGGAAATGGGTTTAATATGTCGGAGGCTTATAGATCAGTGCCGGTATTTGATGACCAGGAGGTAGATATGTTCTTCCAACTTTTTGAACGGGCCGCTAAGCAGCTAAATTGGCCGCAGTCTAAGTGGACATTGTTAGCCGTGTCTAAGTTTAAGGGGAAGGCTAGTGTAGCTTATAATTCAATGAGTGATGAGCGAGCAAGTCAGTACGACCTAGTTAAGGCTGCAGTGTTGAGGGCGTATGAATTACGACGCAGGCTCAGTCTTATAGTGAGTTTGTGGCTAAGAAGGCAGGGATGTTTGATAAATGGGTTGTTTCTCATCAGGTAGAGTCATATACCGAGTTACGGGAGTTGTTGATCTTACAGGACATTAAAATTCATTACCAGTTAGCTTACGTATTCATTTAGAGGATCGTGATGTCAAAAAGATAGAGGAGGCAGGCATAATGGCAGATGATTACGTGTTAATACATAAAGCTCAGGCAGTACAGGGTAGCTCTTTACAACAGGGTGATAAGAAGAAATTTCAGCCAGGTTTTTCCCGGGAAAGTAAGAATCGGGGAGAGTCTTCTAGTTGGTCAGCTAGTCAGGCAAGGAATGCACCTGGTGGGCAAAGTAAGGATAAACCTGCATTATCAGCCAATGCACGAACTTTTCGTCCACATTGCAGTTACTGTAAAAAGGATAACCATCTTGTCGGGGACTGTTTTAAAAGGAAACGCGATAATGCGCACGTGGTCGGTTTAGTGAGGTCAGCTCCGTTAGCGAGAGAGTTAATGGTTAGTCCCATGGCAGAGAAAGTAAGCCCGTATGTGTCCACTGGTATGGTTTGTGATGTGAAACAAGAATTGAGTCCTAAGGCAATATCAATCTATAGAGATACCGGGTGTAGTCAGAGTCTGATCACGCAAGAGGTTTTAGCTGGTATTGAGAATTCAGATACAGGACGTAGTTTGGCTTTAACCTCGGTTACTGGAGAAAATATGGTTGTCAGGTTACATAAAGTTTTCTTGTGTTCGAAGTTTGTGACGGGACCAGTCATTATGGGTGTTGTGAAGGACTTGCCTTTTGAAAAAATAGGAATTTTGTTGGGTAATGATTTGACTAGTCAATGTTGTCAGCCGCAATGTGACCAATTGTTAATTGAAGACAGCCCTTTACCCATAGAAGAGTGTGAGGTTGATGAGACTAGATATCCTGCGTGTGTAATGACTAGGGCTATGGCCAGTAGGTTAGCACGAGACCCAGAGGATATTTGTGATTTGTCTGATACGTGTGTGAGCCATGAAATTGGAGTGGATGAGGTTATCAGTAAAATGGTAGATAAGTCAACTGAGGAATTAAAGGTGGTGGAACCTGTTGATCTTCCGCAGAGGGGAAATGAACCAGTTGTGTTTGATAGGGGGGACTTACCTTGTAATAGACAAGAGTTAATCCTAGAGCAGGGTGCTGATCCAAGTTTGTTGGCAGCTCGCACTACATTGTTAACTGAGGGTGAGATGGAGGATCAGATGTCAGGGTATTATATGGACATGGGAGTGTTAATGAATAAGAGTGTGGAAACGTTTGTGCCTGATAGTGAGGAATGTGTGACACGATGTAGAATTGTGGTGCCCTCTAAGTACCGCCCGTCAATGTTATTGTTAGCACATGAGGACGTGTTTGCTGGCCACTTAGGGGAGAATAAAACTCATAGTAAACTTGCCTCAGAGTTTTATTGAAAGGGAATGTTTGCAGATGTTTGTAAGCATTGTATGTCATGTCATGTGTGTCAGGTTGTGGGCAAACCAAATCAGCTAATTCCTCCCTATTCCCTGCAGAAGGTTCCCATAGTTGGGGAAGCTTTTTCAAAAGTGTTCATTGATGTCGTGGGGCCATTACTGAAAACGCGTTCAGGCAACCAATTCTTGTTAACAATTATGGGGTTAACTACGCGTTTTCCAGAGGCGATTCCCTTAAGGAAGGTTACTGCGTCTGTTGTAGCTAGTGCGCTGCTTAAGTACTTCACGTACACGGGTTTACCAGGTGAAATTCAAAGCGACCGGGGTACGAACTTTATGAGCAAGTTAATCCAGCAAGTACTGTCTATGCTGGATATACGACAGATTCGTTCTGCTGCATTCCACCCTGAGAGCCAGGGCGCCATAGAACGTTTCCACCAGAGCATGAAAAGTATGCTCCGCTGCCATTGTTTCGACAATGGTACTGACTGGGACCAGTCAATTCCTTTCATGTTGTTCGCAGCACGGAATGCTAAGCAAGAATCCTTAGGATTCACCCCATTTGAGTTGGTCTATGGGCATTCAGCCCGAGGCCCTCTCAAATTGGTAAAAGATAGTTGGTTAGACAAGGATAATGCCGAAAACCTGCTTATTTATGTAGGGAGAGTTAGAGATAGGTTGTGGCAGGCGACCGAACTGGCTAGGAAGCATCTGAGCTATGCTCAGAGCAAAATAAAATCAGTGTTTGATAGGAAGGCTAAGAGTCGGGAATTTAAACCAGGGGATAAAGTGCTGCTGTACCTTCCCATTAAACGGGGTTCATTACAGAACAGGTATTTCGGTCCCTATGTTGTGCACAAACGGGTTAATGAGACAGGGTATGTGATAAACACTCCTGATTGGGTTAGGAAAAGTAGGTATTGTCACATCAATTTGCTAAAAGGTTATTTTGACAGACTGCCGATAGTTCCAGTGTTGTCTGTCCAAATTGAGAGTCACTCAATTTCCTGTGATGACGTCAAGACTGCAGAGATCAAATTAACCAACAGCCAGATTCTAGCAGACTTGAGTTCCTATCTACAGCACCTTGACAGCCCCAAGCGAGCAAAGCTGACTACGTTGATACAAGACAATGTTTCCATTTGTCAGGACTTTCCAACGGTTACCAATACTTTAATCCAGGATGTGCGCTTGGAACCCAACGCTACACCGATTCGACAGCATTCCTATCAGATAAATCCTGTAAAACGTGCGGCACTAAAAAAAGAGATAGATTACATGTTGGAACACGACATTCTGGAACCATGAAACAGTCAGTGGGCATCACCTGTTATTCTGATTCAAAACGGAGATAACAGTTTCTGGGTGTGCGCTGACCTACATCGCGTGAATCAACTCATCAAGGCAGATGCCTACCCTCTACCCCGCCTTGACGACTGCATCGACTGAGTTGGACACGCACAATACATCACCAAATTGGACCTACTGAAGGGTTTTTATGCCATTCCGTTAACGGAGGAAGCTAAGACATTCTGGCGATCATCACACCTGACGGCCTCTTCCAATTCCGAGTGATGCCGTTTGGTTTGAAGACTGCCCCTGCTGCCTTTCAAAGGAAGATGAACCAGGTATTATCAGACCTAGAAAACGTCAGTGTATATCTGGACGATGTGGTGTTAGCCACCGACACTTGGGATGAACATTTAACCGGGCTACAACAAATATTCAGTCGCCTACAGAAAGCTAACTTGACTGTGAACCTGGGCAAATGTGAATTCGTGAGAGCTTCAGTGACCTACTTAGGTCATACTGTCGGACATGGTTGCGTCGCCCCACTGCAGACAAAGACACTAAGCATCAGCCAGTACCCTGCACCGACCAACCGTCGTGAAGTTCGCCGGTTCCTTAGTATGGCCAGTTATTATCGTCGTTTCTGTGCTAGATTTGCGACGGTAGCAGCCCCCATCACATCGCTGCTAAAGAAGGAAACGAAGTTCCAGTGGTCAGATGAATGCGAGAAGTCATTCAACCGTCTCAAGCAGATGCTCTCCTCGTCTCCCGTGATGACAGCACCAGACTACCAAATGCCGTTCAAGCTAGCTGTGGATGCCAGTGACGTGGGAGCTGGAGCTGTGCTGTTCCAAGAAGATGCAAATGGACTGAACCATCCTGTAAGTTTCTTCTCGAAAAGGTTTGACAAACACCAGGTGAACTATTCCACTATAGAGAAGGAAGCTTTGGCCATGGTACAAGCTCTGAAGCATTTTCAGATCTACGTGAAATCGGCAGTGCACCAAGTGGTGGTCTTTACTGATCATAATCTGCTTACCTTCATTCACAGAATGAAAGCCACCAACCAGAGAATTTTGAGGTGGAGTCTTCTTCTGCAAGAATACCCAATTACCATTGAACATATCAAGGGCACATCCAATGTAATCGCTGATGCCCTGTCCCGAAGTTGAACGTTATGATAATGTGTTGACATTCTTGATTTCTGTTTTGTTTTTATATATTTTATTTGTATACCAGGGACTCAGAGACTCAGTGTGTTTACTGGTAGTCACCTTATTATTACATGTTTTATAAATGCCCGTATGTGTCGGTTAACGCACCTTTTTGTTTTAATGTAGTATATTTCCCTATTCCTAGAGTAGAGAAAATATCCTTTTTGAGGTGGGGGTGTGTGACGGAACATGCTCTTAATTTTGTTTTCGCCTGTGGCGATATTAATTGTTTTAGAAGGCCGTGTGCAGTTCCAATGCACTTATCCAGATGGGCCACTTGTTACGTAATACCTTTGCGCGACGGTCGTCGAGCTGTACGCCTAATACACACCCAGAGCAGCTGTGGAGGCCATGTGGCTAGTAGTTACGTAATATCTCTGGTAGTGCTGTTTATGGTCATGGGATTGCTCGCGGAATGGCGACAGGCAGTCTGACGATCAGAGAAAAATATATCGACTCTGGTCGTGGTGGAAACTCACATGATAAGATTCGGTGCCGCGATGTACTCCCAGGCGATATTCGATTGATAATAAATAGCTAGTGTTTTAGAGTTATCAGTAGAAGCAAAAAGGACGGCTCACAGGGAACGTAATACCGTTTGGACTTTGGTAAATATATTATTTCTGCTCTGTTGTATAACCTTGATGTGATTGATGTGACTTTAAATATTTTAATACTGTATTATACCAATATTCTTTAGACAGTGTCTTCGGTCATCTGACGAAGTAAATCGTAGTCTTACTGCTCTATATTTATACGAGTATTTGGTAATATAAAGCTTAGCCAGTCATCCTAGAAGACCTAGGTAAACTGTAGGTTATTGTCTTTATTGTGATAGTACCAATATTAATTCTGTGTTACAAGGTTACTGAATGAGTAGTTAGGGTTAATTAAAAATTAACCAGTTAGGAATAGAGCTGTAATTCCTTTATTAATTAAGTTCCCCTGGAAGCGTTTCTCAATTATCACACGTGTGGGTGTTGTGTCACGGTGAAGTGATTACAATATTGTGTAAACTAGACACCTAGAGATTAACTAATAAAGTGATCAGTTCTGGGTTGTTATTATTGTTGTTATTAATTAACTACTGCGGCAGTACATTTGTCAGCGTAGGTTAATACAGATTCCAAAGTGTATTGTGTTTTTGTTGTGTTTTCTAGTGAACTAAACGTGCTATAATAACATATACTTTATATAAGATCTTATCTCTGATCATACCTAGAGACGAGCCACTCGGGTATAACTGCCTGTTACAGAGAGATCTAATAGATATACAGTTAGGAGAGATATTTGGACAATCGTGTTTCATTCAGTTACGGGTATTATAGAATCTTATAAAATCTTATATTATAAAATTGCGATGGTAAAAAAAGTTATAGTTTGTTTTGTTTAACAACACCACTAGAGCACATTGATCTATTAATCATCGGCTATTGGATGACAAACGTATGATAATTTTGACATAGACATAGAACGGAAACCCTCTACATTGTTTCCATTAATAGCAAAGGATCTTTTATATGCACCATCCCTCAGACAAGATAACACATACCACGGCCTTTGATATGCCAGTCGTAGTCAAATTGCGATGGACGCACGACTATTGTTTGTTTTTGTTTTTTTCCTTTACCAGAAAATCAGTATCTCTATTATGTGCGATCAGTACCCTGTGTGAAGGACATTTCTCTGTTATCTGTGTATCGACTCAGTCCTGTCGAAATTGAAGGTAAGATTTAGTTTGTAGATTTCTTTGGGTAATCATTTCGAGCTGTAAAAATATTCTTCAGCACTAGTAAAGAACCAAATAAGCGTCAGAAGATGACATCAACTTGAGGGTTGCTGTAGACAGCTATATATGTCAGGTTGTTTTTAACGACACCACTAGAGCACATTGATTTATTAATCATCGGCTATTGGTAATTCCGACATATAGTCTTGGAGAGGAAACCCGCTACAGTTTTCCATTAATAGCAAAGGATCTTTTATATGCATCATCGCACAGACAGGATAGCACATACCACGACTTATGATGTACCAGTCGTGGTGCACTGGCTAGATCGAGAAATAGCCCAATGGGTACAGCTATATATGTACTTGATTTTGATTCTGATCACTGATAGCTCATTCGTCCAAATGAATGTGGGGGTGAGACATAGCCCATTGGTAAAGCGCTCTCTTAATGCGCGGTCGGTTTGGGATTTCTCGCTCCAGCCAGTGCACCACGACTGGTACATCAAAGGCGGGTATGTGCTATCATATGACATGGTGCATATAAAATACCCCTTGCTGCTAATCGAAAATAGTAGCCCATGAAGTGGCGACAGCGGGTTTCTTCCCTCAATATCTGTGTGGTCCTTGACCATATGTTCGAAGCCATATAACCATAAATAAAATGTGTTGAGTGCGTCGTTTAATAAAACATTTCCTTCCTTCGTCTAATGTATTAAACTTAAGATCTTCGTCTGTTATATTACAGGACTGGCCCAGTGTTCGTGGCCCGGCAGGGCTCAGACAATCTGTTGCCCTCGACTCACCTACTACCTGGATGTAGCGCAAATCGAACAAAGCATGCAGGTCTGTCCGTCCGTCCGTCTATATTGCTGTATATGTCTGTCTGCAGGTCGAGTTATCTGTATATGTCTGTATAGCTCACCTACTATCTGGACGCAGCGCAAATCGAGCAAATCATGCAGGTCTGTCCGTCTGTCTGTCCGTCCATCTTTCTGTATATAGTTTTGTCTGTCTGACTGTCTGTCCGTCTATCTTTTGTATATGCCTGTCGGTCTATCTGTCCGTCTTTCTTTCTGTGTATGTCTGTCTCTCTGTTTGTCCGTCTATCTTTTTGGTATACGTCTGTCTGTCTATCTGCCTATCTATCTTGCTGTATATATATCTGTATATGTGTGTCTGTCTGCAGATCCAGCTATCTGTAATTGTCTGTATACCTCACGTGCCATCTGGGCGCAGCACAAACTGAGCAAAGCATGCAGGTCTGTCTGTCCGTCCGTCCGTCCATCTTTCTGTATTTAGTTCTGTCTGTCTGACTGTCTGTCCGTCTATCTTTTGTATATGTCTGTCGGTCTATCGTCCGTCTTTCTTTCTGTATATGTCTGTCTCTATGTTTGTCCGTCTATCTTTTTGGTATACGTCTGTCTGTCTATCTGCCTATCTATCTTGCTGTATATGTATGTTTGTCTGCAGGTCTGGCTATCTGTGTATGTCTGTATAAAGTTAAACGTTTGTTTTGTTTAACGACACCACTAAAGCACATTGATTTGTTAATCATCGGCTATTGGATGTCAAACATTTATTAATTTGGAAACATAATCTTCCCACAGGCAGGATAGTACATACTACGGCCTTTGAAATACATGTCTTGGTGAACTGGCTGGGACGAGAAATAGCCCAACGGGCCCACTGACGGGGATCGATACCAGATCGAACTCGCATCAAGCGTAAAACACCCCTGGGCTACATCCTGCCCACCCTTGTGAATGACTGACTGTCTGGCTATCTGTATCTATCTATATGGTTGTCTGTCTGTCTGTCTGTCTGTCTATGTCTCTTTGACGGTCTGTTTCTGATTTTTGTCTCTTTCAATATCTAACTATATATGCGTGTCGCTTTGCTTACTATACTCTGTCAAAAAAGAAATGCATAAGCGAAATAATCATGGAATTATCTCTTTAATACAAAGTGGCATAATGTCGTTATTTATGATTGTCAAATTTGACATGAGTATATGACAATGTTCTTGCTATGGACTGACGGCATTGGAGACGTTTTCGTTACCAAACAGCGTCGCACGAGGGCGCTGAAATCAGTACCGTGTGTGGCTACCAGCAACAGCAATCACTGCGCGACATCTCCTTGGCATAGACTGAATGAGTCTCTGAATACAGGCACGTGGAATCCTAGCCTATTTTTCCTGCAGTGCATGTGGCAGTTGCGGAAGCGTTTGAGGCTCCGGGTCACGCTGGCGTACTTGTCTGTCCAGTTCGTTCCATAGATGTTCAATGGGGTTGAGATCTGGCAATCTTGGTGGCCATGGCAGCATATTAATGTTCTCATTCTGTAGGAAATCCATTGATAAACATGCCGTATGTGGCCTCTGAATGGTCGATAGGCCCTGATACCATGCTGCCGTAGTCGACGACATACAGTGTGACGACTGATGACATGTCCAAGGCCAGTCGCTGCAGATGACGTCATAGTGAGGAATCTGTTACGTAAGTGTAAGATTCGGAGATGGCGGTCCTCGTTGGCTGTTGTGACGCGGGATCTTCCACTTTATGGTATGTCTGCAGTCCTGCCAGTCACCCTGTAACGCTGTATCAACCTGGTGATCGTCAGTTTTGTGCAATTCAGGATTCTTGCCACATGGGCATAACTCGCACCCAACTGCACCTTACCAATAGCTCTCTCTCTCTCTTTCTTCAGCAGTTAACCTTGCCATGTTCTCTGGTGTTTTATTGTTGACTGAGGCATGTTCTAGGCAATGGCACCCTTTTTTACACCCTTATGTGCACGAGTATCATGTTTCTCGTGCAGTATAAATTTGATGAATAAACTCATTTTGCACGCGCGGCATCACCCAAACGCAGCAATGTGCGACTATTCGTCATTGATTGCATTATAACGAACAATACTGGAACCTATCTAACCTTCCATGAACGTGTATTGTGTTTATTTATAATAAAAATAATTGGTATACTTTCTTTTGATCATTAGTTTATATATATATATATATATATATATATATATATATATTATATATATATATATATATTATATATATATATATATATATATATATGTATGTATGTATGTATGTATATATGTATGTGTCTCTCTTTCTTGACTGCCTCTCTGTATTTTTTTTTTTGTCTGTATGACTGTATGCATTTTATGATTTCAATTGCAGCAATGTGTTCAATGGTTCTCAGAGAAATCCGAGAAGGAAGCAGCCACTATTAAGTGAGTATTTAACTAGTATATCGAAGGTTGTTGGTATGCAATTTTATTTTTGGGAAAGTACGTTAAAAAGATACCTTGCTGCTAATCATGATTTGTAGCATATATGGCATCAGCGAGTGTTTTCCTCTTCTAATATTGCTACCTAATATCTTGTCTACAGAAAGGTGCATATAATTTCTCTTGTAATGCTACTACCTAATAGTTTGTTTAATGGAAGGTGCATACAACAAATATGTTACTTTTTTCGTCTTCTTTTTAGTAGTAGCTTATCTTTCTTTCTCGACCAACAATATAAATAACAATATATTATGTTAGACACGAAAGAGCTGTATTTTACAACTGGACTGAGGTGTCGTCAAACATGTCGAAACAATCATATGTTATGTTAGTTACAGACTACCAACTATTATTTTTCCGAACTCCCGACTTACGAACGGTGCTGTCAGATTAACAACTAACGGGTCGTAAGAGTTGTATACGACGAGAATCGAGTTGTAGCAGCTCTCAGATTAACAACTAATGGGTCGTACGAGTTGTATACGACGAGAATCGAGTTGTAACAGCGCTCAGATTAACAACTAATGGGTCGTACGAGTTGTATACGACGAGAATCGAGTTGTAACAGCGCTCAGATTAACAACTAATGGGTCGTAGGAGATGTATACGACGAGAATCGAGTTGTAACAACGCTCAGATTAACAACTAATGAGTCGTAGGAGTTGTATACGACGAGAATCGAGTTGTAACAGTGCTCAGATTAACAACTAATGGGTCGTAGGAGTTGTATACGACGAGAATCGAGTTGTAACAGCGCTCAGATTAACAACTAATGGGTCGTAGGAGATGTATACGACGAGAATCGAGTTGTAACAGTGCTCAGGTTAACAACTAATGGGTCGTAGGAGATGTATATGGCGAGAATCGAGTTGTAACAGCGCTCAGATTAACAACTAATGGGTCGTAGGAGATGTATACGACGAGAATCGAGTTGTAACAGCGCTCAGCGGGAGTAACAAGGCATGGTTCGGCAATCAATGTTGATTACTTAGAAGAAAATACATGGAGTCCAGAATAGCTTACAAGAACTCGAATACAATGGATAACAAACAACGTCTTTTAAATGCCAGTAAACAATACAAGAATGTAATATTAAAACATTTAAGAAGACATAACTGGAAAACAGAACATAAACTCACAGATCTCAACCGTCACGACACGCGAGCTTTTTGGAAACTTTTAAAAGAAAAACAAAGTGACTGTAATTTGCCACCATCAGAAACACTTTATTAATACTTTAAAGAAGTAAACAGCAATGTTGACACAACTCTTGAACCAGTCTTTATTAAAGATCTAGAAAGTAACTGTATCTTAGATAGCCCTATATTACAAGAAGAAATACTTACAGTTGTTAAAAAACTTAAGAATAACAAAACTTCTGGTCTCGACAATATAATTAATGAATATATTAAGCAAACTATTGACTGTATGATTCCTGTATATGTCAAAGTTTTTAATTTAGTATTTGAAAACGGTATCTTCCCTAACTCATGGTTAGTTGGTATAATCAAGCCAATTTATAAAAGTGGAGATAAAGATAATCCTGGAAATTATAGACCTAATACACTACTCAGTTGTCTTGGAAAACTGTTTACTGCGGTGTTAAATAATAGACTAAAAGTGTATCTAAAAACGAATGATATATTATCTGAAGTTCAAGCAGGATTCAGGAAAGATTATTCAACAAATGATCATGTCTTTACACTATATGGATTAATAGAACTGATGAAAGCACGGAAGAAAACACTTTTTTGTACTTTTATAGATTTTAACAAAGCTTTTGATTCAGTTTGGAGAATTGGACTTTGGGATAAATTACTTAAAAATGGTATAAATGGTAAATGTTTTCAAGTAATTTATAATATGTACCAGAATATCAAATCTTGTGTCAGCGCACATAATTCTGTGACAGATTATTTTTCCTGCTGTGTTGGTGTAAGACAAGGTCAACATTTATCCCCTTTGTTATTGTCTTTGTTTCTTAATGATATTGAAGATATATTTAAAATGAATGACTGCCATGGTATAGGCATGGGCGAATTATTCAGTGATTCTTTAATCCATACGTCAATTGTTCTTTTTGTTTTACTCTATGCTGGTGACACTGTACTCCTTGCAGATAATTACCAAGATATGCAAAACTCTCTGAATATATTTGATTCGTATTGCACGAAATGGAAACTAACAGTAAATTGTAACAAGACAAAGGTCTTAATCTTTAGTGGGAACAAGAAAGATTACAAAAAGGTGTTTTACCTTGGAAAATCAAAGCTTGATAACGTAGAAAGTTATAAATATCTTGGTATTATATTTCACAAATCGAATAGATTTACTAAGGCAAGAAACATGTTATATACAGAAGCACAAAAGGCTATGTTTTTTATTCTACGACAAGGCAGATGTTATAATATTTATATCCAGTGTCAACTAAAATTATTTGACTGCATGGTTTTACCAGTCCTATTATATGGCAGCGAAATATGGGGTTTTGAAAATTTGTCATTAACTGAAAAAATATGTAACCAGTTTATAAAATTGTTATTACCTGTAAAAAAATCTACACCATTGTATATATTATATGGAGAACTTGGACATTACCCGGTATATATTACCGTAAAAATAAGAATGATAATTTTCTGGTATCGACTAATTACAGGAAAACAGTCCAAGTTGTCATTATTGGTGTACACATTATTACTGAATGATGTTAATAATAACTTTTATAATCACAAATGGATTATGTATGTTAAATCTGTTTTAGATGATATTGGTTGTACATATATATGGTTATCACAATGCAATGCTAT
This sequence comes from Gigantopelta aegis, assembly GCF_016097555.1. Lineage (NCBI taxonomy): Eukaryota > Metazoa > Mollusca > Gastropoda > Neomphalida > Peltospiridae > Gigantopelta > Gigantopelta aegis. The sequence goes on from NC_054711.1 coordinate 19,033,113, forward strand.
TACTAGTGCTTCCATGTTGAAAACGTATATTAATACAAAGCTTACGGATCAATACTTACAATCATGGTATACTTATATTGATAACTCATCCAAAATTTCAAATTATAAATTATTTTAAAATACTGTTGAATTTGAGACATACATCACAATTATAGAGAGAAAACATTGGTGTCCATTATTACGCTTCAGATTATCAAACCATAATCTTCCAACTGCAACGGGCAGATGGAAAAATGTACCACTACAAAATAGAATAATATTATGTCCATTGTGTAATAATTACGATATCGGAGATGAGTTTCATTATATATTTACATGTTTGTGTTTTAAGAATGAAAGAAAGCGTTACTTACCATCTTTCTGTCAGTCTAAACCAAATATATATATATATATTTTATAAATTATTCAACTCTAAGAAAGCTGGTGTCCTTAGAAAACTTGCTATATTTTGTAATCTAATTATGAATACTTTCAAATACTCTGGCTGATATTCTGTGTATTTTTTTGTATTTATTAATATGTATTTATTGTATTTATGTGCATTTATGTACACCCACCATCTTGTTACAATTATATTGACTGTTGTATGTATATATATCCTCATATGCCGTAGACTACGGCCTGAGTGTAAATAAAGTTCAGTTCAGTTCAGTTCAGTTCAGTCGTAGGAGTTGTATACGACGAGAATCGAGTTGTAACAGCTCTCAGATTAACAACTAATGGGTCGTAGGAGATATATACGACGAGAATCGAGTTGTAACAGTGCTCAGATTAACAACTAATGGGTCGTAGGAGATGTATACGACGAGAATCGAGTTGTAACAGCTCTCAGATTAACAACTAATGGGTCGTAGGAGATGTATACGGCGAGAATCGAGTTGTAACAGCTCTCAGATTAACAACTAACGGGTCGTAGGAGTTGTATACGACGAGAATCGAGTTGTAACAGCTCTCAGATTAACAACTAATGGGTCGTAGGAGTTGTTTACGACGAGAATCGAGTTGCAACAGCGCTCAGACCAGCAACTGAATTCAAGAGATCGGCGAGGTGGCCAACTTCGTCTTGACACCAAAATGACCATAGTTTAAAATTTAAAATGTGCTGATGTATCGTTAAAGTCATATTAATTTTCTTTCATTTTTGTTTTGTTTTTGTTTTTGTTTTTTTCCAGAGGTCGAGTTGTCAAGGTTCTGTTCTTTGGCATCAGCAACAAGGACAATGTTGCTAGTATGCTGTCTCTTTTGAAGGTACGTCACAATACCTTCAACAACCCCCCCCCCCCCAAACAAAAACAAAAACAAAACAAAAAAACACACCAAAAAACCCAACAAAAAACCCCAACAACACAAAAAACAAACAAACAACCAAAAACAACAATAACCCACTACTCAGAGCAAATAATGCTAGTGTCAGACTAACAACTACCACAAGAAGGTTGACCAATTCTACAGCTGATTAGTTGTTAATCTGAGCGCACCCTTTTAATTCAAGTGTCTAGAAAATTACAACTCAACCGTTGAGTTGGCCAACTTCGTCGTGTCGGTTGACAGTCCGAGACTAGCATTAAATTACAAGTCCTGCGTCTTTCTTTGACTTTGCTGCCCTTGTACGGTGTTTTCGACTAACAGAGCATTTGTTAGTACTAAAATGAAATATTAGAGAAAATATTCCGAGTTTACTGTCACTGTAAAATGCGAGGCAAGACGTAGCTCAGTGGCACAGTGCTGGCCTGATGCGCGATCGATCTAGGATCGATTCCAGTCGGTGTGCCCATTGCGCTATTTCTCGTTCCAGACTGTGCTCCACAACTGCTGTAACAAAGGCTGGTGTATGTACTAACCTGTCTGTGGGATGTGCATATGAAAGATCCCTTGCTGCTAATCGAAAAGAGTAGCCCATGAAGTGGCGACAGCGGGTTTCCTCTCTCAATATCTGTGTGGTCTATAACCATATGTCCGACGCCATATAACCGTAAATAAAATGTGTTGAATGCGTCGTTATAAAAAACATTCCTTCCTTTCTGTAAAATTACATTTTATATATTGTATTGTTTCGGATGGGAAAATGTACTATAAAAAAGAGGTTTGTTTTGTTTAACGACACCATTAGAGTACACTGAATTATTGGGTGTCAAACATATGGTAATTTTGACAGCCATAGAGAGGAAACCCGCTACATTTTTCTATTAGTATCAAGTGATCTTTTATATGCACCATCCCACAGACAGTATAGCACATACCACGGTTTTTGATATATCAGTCGTGGTGCACTGGTTGGAACATGAAATAGCCCTATGGACCTCTCAGACTTAAGTCAGAATTACCAATGTTTGTAATAAATCAATGTGCTCTAGTGGTATCGTAAACTTTAACTTTATTTTGTTATTGTAGACAATCAAGTTTGATGCACTTGTGACCTGCCAAAGATCGAATTGATATGATTTAGATGAGACATCGCCTGGTAAGTAGTATAATACCATAAACCGGAACGTATTTCTCACTCCAGTCAGTGCACCACGACTGGTATATCGAAGGCCGTGGTATGTGCTATCCTGTCTGTGTGGTGGTCTATATAAAATACCACTTGCTACTAACGGATAAATGTTTCATCTCTGTCAGAATTGCTAAATGTTCGACATTCAATAGCCGATGATCAATAAATCCATGTCCTCTATTAGTGACGTTAAACTTTACACTTACAACTTAAATTATCAACTGCGGCAAATTGAAGTAGTTCAAAATTGATTTAATAGTAAACAAGGCAAACGTCCTTCTAACTAGGGTCAGTGGGTTTTAAAAATGTGTTAATTCAATTCAATCAGTTTATTGTTTTAAGCTACACACTTATCAGTATATATATATATATAAGCACAAGATAATTCAATCAAATATGTCGAACCTTAGTGAAAACGCACCAATCAGATTTGTTGTTGTGAAAATGATAAGAAAAGAAATAATAGTACAATTTACCGTATATATATATGATGTACTACTAGTTTTCTTGTAGGCATTAAATAACCTCAAAATCGAAAACAGTGGTTAGAGTTATTGTATATTTTATAGGAAAAGAGCAATGGCAATAACAACCGATCATTGGGTGATGAATTTCAGTGAAGGTTAGACGCCAATTTCACAAAATATCGATGGTTTACATCTGCGACTAGCTGTTGTACCATTTATCTCATTTCAACTTATTTTCCTGCTTATATCCAATTAAGATTCAAGCACGCTGTCATGGGCACATACCTCAGCTATCTGGTGTGCCTGTCCAGGACAGAGTTAGTTGTTAGTTGTTAGTTAGAAAGAAGAGGGTGTAGTCGTCTTACACCTACCCACTGAGTCGTTAAAACTCGCTCTGCGTGGGAGCCGGTACCGGGCTGCGAACCCTGTACCTACCAGCCTTATGTTCGATGGCGTATCCACGACACCGCCAAGGCCGGTGCTGTTATACCACACATACATTTACATGTGTTCGGCATCTATTTCAAGCAGAAATTTACATTATTACAGAAGAAAGATCTGTTTTAAGGACAAAGGAAAATGATTAATGTATATTTCAAACTATAATTGTGGTACTGTTAACAGTAATAGGAACCGTGGTTTAGTCACAAATTTACGTTTACGTGCAAAATTTGGCTTACGATGTTTTGTGAAATTGGGCCCTGTATATTTGTGGTATATATACATGTGTGTATTGATAACAGCGTTAATACACTAAATAATCAATTTTTTTTAAATATGTAATACAGTCAAATAATAGTAATACATGCCTTTGAGATTTAGTAATCAATAACCAAATATTGTGTTCCTTTGCAGTTGAGAGCAGAGACCCACTGATGAAGGGTTGTGAAGAGGTCAAGATGACGTGGGACAGTCTGTGTGTCCTGCAGGATAGTGATCCAGTCCGTCCTGTCACTGGTGGAACAATGACGTCAAAGCGCACGACGAAGACTCCACCACGTCACTCTGACGCGAAGAAATCCAGTTCGAGAATGAATACTGAAAAAGTCACCAGTGACGTTAGCTGTCCATCCTACGCGTTTCCTAGCCACCAACAAGCTTTGTATTGGGTGACTCAGGTTCATGAGTCCAAACTGAGTCACGACGCAAACTCAAACCTGTACAGCGTCCCAGAGAGACTCAAAGATGCAGATCACATTCAAGTCCTCGTCACGGGTAGTGTGCGTTTGGTGACAGCGGTGTACAGACTTCTTTCGTGTGATGCGTGAACATTAATCAGGCGCAGATTTAGGCGGAGGTGGGGGGAGGTGGGGGGGGGGGGGGGGGGGGGGGGGGGAAGGTGGTTAGTAGGGCAGTGGGACCAAACCCTATTTTTTGGCGAAGTAATTAATTTTGCCTTTGTATAAGGTAGTAGTAGTAGTAGTAGTTTATTTACTTTAAGCCGTGTTGCTCATAAGCATACAAGTATATACAATATTATAAGTCGTATATAAATAATCATCCGCATAAACATAAACAGGTGGATGTGTATTTGGATGATGGACAGTTGTACAAGTTGCGATCTTAAATGTAATGCATGTTTTAAATATTTTCCAAGTATTTCTTTTTGGGGGGAAGATTTTATTTACTTTTTTATTTATTTTTTTATTTTTTGAAAATCTTTTTTTATTTTTTTATTTTGACAATAGGCATTGTACATTTGCTACAGTATTTAAGAAATAGACCGCGAGTGAAGCATTTACTCGTGTTATTCCGTTCGTATGGTTCGTGTTTGTAAGGGGTGGGGAAAAAATAATTAAAAATATAAATATTTAGTGCGTTGTGTTTTTGATATACTAGTAACATAAAATAGGTATTCTGGTGACCGCCGTTAACCAAACTCGGAATATCCAGCAAAACTGTATACACACTCAGAATATTTATCCAAACATTGCATACACACTCAGAATAGCTATTCAAACATTGTATACGCACTCAGAATATCTATCCAAACATTGCATACACACTCAGAATATCTATCCAAACACTGCATATACACTCAGAATAGCTATTCAAACATTGCATACACACTCAGAATATCTATCCAAACATTGCACACACAGTCAGAATATCTATCCAAACTCTACATACACACTCAAGTTATCTAACTACACTCTGCATTCACGCTCAGAAAATATAGCTAAACTTTGCAAACAAATTCAAAGAATCCAACAAAGTTCTGCCGCCGCCCCCCCCCCTCTAAATTCTTAAAAATATCTAACCACTTCCTGTTTACTCCCAGTACGATTTGCGCGCGTGTGTGTTCTCGCACATTTTTTAGTTCTCCAGCATTAAATTGTCTGACTTTTAAGAAACGGAGGTGGGGATGGATACGGGAACCTGTGCCCTCATGTACTGGATGCGTTTGTCCAATTCTATTATAAATAACGGCAAAAATATGACTTGTGTCCCCAAGTAGAGGTTGAGCCCTCCACCCCACCCGAACCCAACTCCAGATATTGTTCATACTGGCCTGTTTTTAAAATCGGTGGCTTCGTGGTTAAGCCTGATAAAATCAAGTTGAAATGAAAAAAAGAGAGTTCAAATTATTTTGTTTGTTTAAAGTATAATAGGTCTATTATTAAGTTAAACACATTCTAACTCAATGACTTTTTTTTTTTAAATATAAATTTAAAAATTGCATATTTTAGAGCTCCCGTTTTGATACAGGGATGAAGGCAGCCGATGAACAGCTCAGGTGAACCATGTCCCGTTCACCCTAAGTATCTGTACACTGCATTATCTATTATTTCATCGGTTAAGTGCTCGCTTGAGGTGCTTGCCTTCGCAGGATCGAACCACCTCGGTGGATCCATTCAACTGATTGTGTGTTTTTTGTTTCGTTTCAACCAACCAATTCGCCACAACTTGTCAAATGCCGCACGTGATATGCTCTTTCCTGTCTGTGGGAAAGTGCCTATCAAAAGATCCCTGAAAAATGTAGCAGGTTTCCTCTAATGAATGTTTGACACCCAATAGCCGATAGTTAATTAATCAATGTGCTCTAATGGTGTCATTAGAAAAAACAAACTATTTTTTCTTCAATTATTGCGGTAAAAACATGAATATATATTTCCCACTGTTTCATGCAGGAAAGCTGAATCGACCGCGAAGCTTATAGGCCCCAGGTATATGGATGAGTGAGTTAAAAAGCATTCTTTTTAAGGATGTCTGGATAGCTCAGAACGTATCATGGCAAGCATGCAAGTTGCGGGCGATTCGGTTCGAGTCCCAGCAACGGCATGAGACAATTTGTGAGGCCGGAAATTATTTAATTATCCCCTGCGCCAGTGCGTGAATATCTATGTATGTAATAGTCAAACATACAATATATAAATATTCATACACCAATACATACACACATGCACGCATGTGCAACACACACACACACACACACACACACACACACAGAGAGAGAGAGAGAGAGAGAGAGAGAGAGAGAGAGAGAGAGACACACACACACACACTCACTCATATACATAGAAATGGCTATATATACATGGCGACAATATATAAAACGTTGTACTCAAATATCATTAACTATGATATCCTATTTTCAATAAGGTTTATTCAAATTTATAAAATTATCAGAAATTCACTAAAAGTAAAAGGGCCATTGTTGTTCACCAACTGCAGTTGTGTTGTGTTCAAATTGAAAAATGATCAAAAATTACATCACATCTTTTTTTCTTTGCGGCGCTTATGTGACAGAAAGGTGGGTGTACTAATTTTCTTACTCATTATTAGAGCTATAAAGTAGGCCTACGTGCACGGTAAAACACATTTAAACAGTGTATCTCTTAAGGTAGGCATACATGATAATGTTGATGTATAACAAGTAGCCAGTGTTGTTGAGAAATTAAGAGTCAGTGTATCAGATACTTATCAGGCATAAACTAATGGTAACTTTATCGATTTGACTTTACTCTTATCTAAATCTATGCTCCTTGAAAAAAAAAAAAACATATTTTTAAGGGATGGGCACTTGGTGATACAGAACAAGTAACCATCAACAAAATAAAGGATATTGTTCACAGGAGAAATACATTATTGTGGGTTTTTTTAGTCTGTATACAGCTGTTTATAATTTTTTAATTTACTGAACTTTAAAATATACGCGCACCATAAGGCTAATAGCTCAGTATTGATTGGGTTGGAGTGTGTGTGTGTGTGTGTGTGTGTGTGTGTGTTGTGTGTGTGTGTGTGGTGTCTGTGTGTGTGTCTGTGTGTGTGTGTGTGTGTGTGCGTCTGTGTGCGTGTGTGTGTCTGTGTGTGTGTGTGCGTATGTGTGTGTGTCTGTGTCTGTCTGTGTGTGTGTGTGTGTGTGTCTGTGTGTGTGTGTGTGTGTGTGTGTGTGTGTGTGTGTGTGTGTGTGTGTGTGTGTGTGTGTGTGTGTGTGTGTGTGTGTGTGTGTGTGTGTGTGTGTGTTTCTGACATCTCACCTTCAAAAAGCAAAAGATACCACAACTTACTGCTGGGTAGTATATACATGTACAGGTATGTAGCAGAAGTGTTCAGGTAATCATCTGTTTATGAATTGGTATCAGGAAAACAGGTCTATTATAACTGTAATTCAGATCGGGTGGCATTGCATTTTCCGTCACTTTAGAGATATATGTAGAGTTACCATTGTTTATTGTCCATTACCAAATTTAAAGCTATCTCCTATAGGTTTGAGATCAAAGAATGATGACTGACAAATAGGACCTCAATAAGTCAATAGTCAGGAACGTATACACATATTGCAATTCTGTAAACAAATCTTAGATGAAAAACGAAGCACATCGAACGTGATGGTATATTATGAACTAGACCGTTTCCCCATTATATAAGCAGAAATATCCGCACTGTAAAATATTGGTTAAAACCACTAAATACCGATAACTGAATTCTAAAATAGCGTTACACCACTTGTTGACGAATGTATAAGAAAAAGTACGCATAACTCATGTAACTGGGTCAGTCAAGTGCGAGATTTATTGTTCAACACTTTTATAACGGTTGACCGAAGTGCTGAGAAATGTATTTCTTCACAATTAATACAGAGAATAGCAGATCAGTTTATCCGGTCTGTGTTATTGTAGTGTTGAGAATCGTATTTACATCAGTTCCATCGTCTGAACTGTAGGAACAATTATTGTTAACATTTTCCGTGACAATCTATTATGAATAATATAATCTATCATCACATCGGTACAGCCAAACAGATCAGTTTTCAGTTATAATCGATCACTGGAACTTCACTAGTTTACTGTACTAGATACGTTACCCTAATGATTTTACAAACATATGCTAATAGTGTATCCTTACCTGGGGCGTAGCCAGAGAGGGAAAAAAAATGCCGAGGCAAACCCAGACCTGTAAAATAAATATCAGTATCATGGGAAAAATAAAATAAATCTGATGAAATTCATGCTGGTTACGCCATTGCTTACAATCTTATCTACAGACACCTATTGCATTCTGTAAATACAAGGTAACTGTATGTAGCCTTTCTACAGAAACAACAGATATACAAAAGACATAAATGAGAGAATGAGCTCTCTGTAATGCAGTAGTCTAGAGAACAATTACCGTTGCATCCTAGTTTTAGAGTATTTATGAGACAGATACATTAAACCAAAGTAAATCATATCTCTGCACAACACAGTCGAAAAGATATTACGCAAAGTCTTTAAAGGGACAGACACTAGTTTCAACCCGTGAAAATTAACACTAAGTTTAGTAAATCTACAAACCTGTAACACATTTGGATAAAGTTACAATTGAGTGAAACATGAGTCTTTGACTTTGAAATGGTGAAATACCCTCTAAAAATAGACTAAAACTTGACTCCATAACTGTTACATCTCAGACGCACGTGCGTTTTTAAAAATATGAGAAATGCATTTTGTGATATTAAAAACACCAGGATGACCAAACAAATGTGTGGAAATAAATCTATAAAGTATGATCTCGGTTGTCAAAATCGACTCTAATAGTAAAAAATATGCCTTGGTGTTTAAAAACTAGGGTATATCCCTTTAATAGATTATTGCTTTCATGATCCAATATCAAGTGCCTGTCCTTAGGAAACCCGACACTTCCCTAGGAGATTCGTAACATGATGCATGTAGGATTACTGCCACTCCCAAGACTAGCTTAGAAAACCAAGATTTACTTTACAATAAACCATCAATATACAGATTAAATCAACTACTGTCCATTGATAACACGAAACAGTTGATTAAACTATGTGAATTTCTGATTAAAGCTACCAAATACAAATCAGATCATCACAAGTGAAAACGGAGTGTATACATATGTAAATATAACATGAATGTAAGCTATATATTTACTATTTATGTACAATACATTAATTTATGTATGTTGCATGGTGTATATCATACATGTCATGTCGCGATCGGGATGGACGTGCATGAACCTTCAATCGATTTAGGCACGTAAATACAGTTTTGGTTGGTTGTAGTACATGTCTATCTTACGCCTATGAACTGGGGATCTAGCCTGAATAATTTCATTTACCTAGACCGCTGTTCAGTTCATTATTACACATTTGATAAAGCAATCACAATGGTAAATAGTTTGGGACATGGTACTTGATAGGCAAATTCGCTTTTAACACTTTCAATATTTCTATCAGAATTTGAACTTTTTTCAAGTTACTTGAACACATATTTGTTGATAAATGTTTGCCAATAGGCTGTTCATTATGTGTCTTCTTTCTTCATATTTATAATGGATATTTCAATTTCATTAACAAAAGAAAATTGACCGATTATTTATATGATTTTTTATTTGGTGGTAAAAAATACACAGAACATATTTCATTGATTTTTTCCTGAAATTACGATTTGATGTACTTGAGAATTAGGGTAAATAGCCATTAAGCTACAGAATTAATTTGTTTGGGTGTCTATATAAAATACCTTGAAATTATAGAAACAAAATCTAATATACTTTCCAGGACCAGGTTCATTAGTCTTCTCCTTGTAACAACTGCACTTTTGTTTCACTGCTTTGTAACTACCACTGATAATGTATGTCATTCAAACGGATAAGTCGGTCCATTGCAGTTTTGTGGGTAGGCGCTGTTTGACATGGCAGATGTACAATTGGCCACGGCGCGGTTCTGTTGGCGGTGGCGGAGATCCGCATGGTGACGCTACAACTAGCTACGTGGCAGTTTCTCGCTCAACAACAGTACCATTTATTTATTGATTTGGATTTTATTTGAATTGCATTATGCTATTGTTTTCATTGATGATTTATTTGCATATTTGCGACATGTGTACATCTAGTTCCATTGTGCACTGTTGCTCATTTTAAACAAACATAATTTTCACATATTTACAATATATTATTTCATTTGCATTTATAACTATTTGTGTGTCATTTTATTTATATTAGCCCTAGTTTGGGGTGGTAACCTTAAATTAAGACGTGGCCAAATCAGTCAATAAACAAATGAACACATACTATTTTGTATTGTTATCTTTGAGATATATATATATATATATATATATATATATATATATATATATATATATATACATAGCAATAAAATATACAGATCTACACACAAAAACGACAAAAGTGATATCCGGTGAAATGTCATATTTTCACTGTATTTTAGCTACAGTGAAAATATAGAAATCGTATTTACTTCTTTTTTTTAAAAGTTATTGATTAAATTATTTCCCTTTCTGTCATTTCTTCGTATTTAAGTTTGATGAATAACAATGCATCTGATCGTACTTGAAAAAAAGAAGTAATTTAAACAACTATACCTAATTAATAAAAAAGGGATATGAAGTGGAATTACGATAAAATACCTAAAGGAATTGAATACGAAGCTAAATAATGACGACACGATGGTCTGTCATTGAATGAATGAATGAATGTTTCACGACACCCCAGCACGAAAAATACATCGGCTATTGGGTGTCAAACTGTGGTAATGGGTTCTGTCATTGAGTGCAAGTTACAATTCCTTTTGTTATTGTGTGGGGTTTTGGAGGATCGCTTTGTCAGGTATCCTTTGTCAGGATCGCTTTGTCAGGTATCCTTTGTCAGGATCGCTTTGTCAGGTATGTTTGCACAGCAGTATTATTAAATAAATGCTAATTCAATCATTAAATAAAAATACTTTTTGTTCAAATTTCTTTTAAAAAGTCTATGGTCAAGTACATTTTCTGGAAAAGTTACACCAGAAGAAATATATCATAGCGTTACGTGTTTTCAATACGATAAGCGAAAGTTATTAAAAAAAAAGCTAAAGATATTGTCAAAAATAAGGAAATATGATAATAATAAATAGACCATTTCTTGGTGCTTTTCGAATACGATTTTTTTGTCAACTCGTGATGTGTGAAAACCATATTTTCACTCACTGTTTCGCAAATCAGAGCTCAGTGGTAAAGCGCTTGTTTGATCCGCGGTCGGTTTGGGATCAATCCCCGCCAGTGGGCCCATTGGGCTATTTCTCTCTTTAGCCAGTGCACCACGACTGGTGCATCAAAAGGCCGTGGTATGTGCTATCTTGTCTATGGGATGGTGCATATAAAAGATACTTTGCTGTTAATCGAAAAGAGTAGCCCATGAAGTGGCGACAGCAGGTTTCCTCCCTCAATATCTGTGTAATCCTTAGCCATATGTCCGAAGCCATATAATCGTAAATAAAAAGTGTTGAGTGCGTCGTTAGCTAAATCATTTCCTTCCTTCTTTCCTTCACACATCACTCGTTGACATAAAAAGCGTATTCTAAAAACCCCATGAAATAGGATATACATTTTCCCATCAACAGCATAGTGCTCGTTCCTTTACATACACCCACCCCCCACCACACACACACCCCAAAACCCCGACCACCCCCACCACCCACCCCATTAGCTGACCTGAAACCTCATCAATCTGTGTTTCCATCATTCTACTCACAAAGGCGGGACGTAGCCCAGTGGTAAAGCCCTCGCTTGATGCGCGGTCGGTTTAGGATCAATCCCAGTCGGTGGGCCCATCGGGCTATTTCTCGTACTAGCCAATGCACAACGACTGGCATATCAAAGTCCATGGTATGTGCTATCCTGTCTATGTGATGGTGCATATAAAAGATCCCTTGCTACTAATGAAACAAATGTAGCGGGTTTCCTATCTAAGACTATATGTCAAAATTACCAAATGTTTGACATCCAATGGCCGATGATTAATAAATCAATATTCTCTAGTGGTGTCGTTAAACAAAACATTTTTTCTTTCTTTTTTCTACTCACAATACCAGTTGTGATTTCTGTAAACATGCGTAGTGGTTCGTTTGCAAACCTGTATTAGCCGTTTGGTAGTAATGGAAATTTGAATAGTCACTTTTGTCCACATTCAGGGTTTTTAGTTTAATTCAAGGAAAAATCAGCCTCCCCATCCCCCGCCCCTAAAAAACCCAAACAAGGGCCCGTACGCCTATGTCCTAGTTGGGATGTAACGCAGTAACCCAGTGGTAATGAATATATATTTTGGTCAAAATGCTCGCCAACTCTTCAAAAATTCAACTTCCGTCTACAATTTCACACAATCGTTGGGCAAATCGTCCCGTCCCGTCCCGTGATCCCTCCATCCCCACTCACACATACTATTGGCCTATTTCTTGTTCCAGCAAGTGTAACACGATTGGTTTATCAAAGGCCGTGGTATGTACTATCCTGTCTGTAGAATGGAGCATAAAAAGATCCATTATTGCTAATCGAAAAGAGTAGCCCATGAAGTGGCGACAACGGGTTTCTTCTGTCAATATCTGTGTGGTCCTTAATTATATGTCAGACGCTATATAACCGTAAATAAAATGTGTTGAGTCCGTCGTTAAATAAATAAAAGAAATTCCTTTCTTTTCTTGCAGTGCAATCATGCAATCATGCAATCATCTTGTTTGTTAATCATCAACTATTGGATGTTAAATGTTTGATAATTTTGACATATAGTCTTAGAAAAGAAACGCGATACAGTGTTTTCTTTTAGTAGCAAGGGATCGTTTATATGCACACTTAGTAGCAAGGGATCTTTCATATGCACACTTAGTAGCAAGGGATCGTTTATATGCACACTTAGTAGCAAGAGATCTTTCATATGCACACTTAGTAGCAAGGGATCGTTTATATGCACACTGGGTAGCAAGGGATCTTTCATATGCACACTTAGTAGCAAGGGATCTTTCATATGCACACTTAGTAGCAAGGGATCGTTTATATGCACACTTAGTAGCAAGAGATCTTTCATATGCACACTTAGTAGCAAGGGATCGTTTATATGCACACTCTAATAGCAAGGGATCTTTCATATGCACACTTAGTAGCAAGGGATCGTTTATATGCACACTGAATAGCAAGGGATCTTTCATATGCACACTTAGTAGCAAGGGATCTTTCATATGCACACTTAGTAGCAAGGGATCGTTTATATGCACACTTAGTAGCAAGGGATCGTTTATATGCACACTGAGTAGCAAGGGATCTTTTATATGCACACTGAGTAGCAAGGGATCGTTTATATGCACACTTAGTAGCAAGGGATCGTTTATATGCACACTGAGTAGCAAGGGATCAAGGGCAAGGGATCGTTTATATGCACACTTAGTAGCAAGGGATCGTTTATATGCACACTTAGTAGCAAGGGATCGTTTATATGCACACTTAGTAGCAAGGGATCGTTTATATGCACACTTAGTAGCAAGGGATCTTTTATATGCACACTTAGTAACAAGGGATCTTTTATATGCACTATTCCACAGCCAGGATAGCACATACAACGACCTTTATTGCACCAGTCGTGGTTGTCTAGCTGGAACGAGAAATAACCCAAAATGGGCCCAACGACGGAGTTCGATTCTAACCCGACCGCGGATCACCCGAGCGTTATACCTCTAGGCTACGTCCCGCCCTCTTTCCATGCAACGTGTATCACGTATTGTTCGAACCGCTCTGTATAAAATCAACTGACGCACAATTCAAGCTTTGAAAGCTTTGCGTTCCGTTTGGAGGTGACAGACAATTTTGTAATTACACCAATCCAGTACAGATCGATTCGAAGGTTAAAGCAGGAAAACCTGGCCGCGGATCATCATCCTACCAGGTTAGTTATTCACACTTTGAGAAAATTGTGCAGGGAGGGGGGTTTGGTGTCTAGCGAGCGAAGCTTTTAGCGGGGTTCGAGTCATGCTACCCCAGAAAATAGCATCTATACCACTGACGTCCCAAATACTGCGTTCACCTAACGACAAAAACACGAATACGACTTTTCGGGAAATACTATTTTCCAGCTACAATACGTGAAGCAAAATAGATTGCAATCAATTAACGTAAAAACTCAACAATGTGGACATAAAACCAATCTATTTTAGTAAATAAAAGTGAAACACCCTGCAGTAAACAGGAAAAAGTGCGAGGTTTCTAACTACGTTCAGGCGCATGCGTTTGCAAAAAGTATCGTACAGCGCAGATGCGGTTCGCCATTTTTCATTTTTAAGGCGACTACCTGAACAAAATATATGTTTCTTAACTATGCACAAACGACGAACAATTAGTTTAATATTTTTTTTAAAAGGAAAAATTCAAATTGTCACGCGTTCTGGTCCGGTCCTCGTTTTATCAACACACATCGCAAACACTGGATGTCAGTACTGATAGCCATTTCCTTTATACCAGTGAATAGTTTGTAAAATAATTTGTTTTAAATGAATTAATTCAATTTATACACTCAAAATTATTTACAATTGTTATGAATGGATTATGAAAAAAAGAAAGAAATGTTTTAGTTAACGACGCATTCAACACATTTTATTTATGTTTATATGGCGTCGGACATATGGTTAAGGATCACGCAGATAATGAGAGAGGAAACCCGAAGTGGCCAATTCATGGGCTACTCTTTTTGATTAGTAGCAAGAGATCTTTTATATGGTCCATCCCACAGACCGGATAATACATACTACGCCTTTGATATACCAATCGTGGTGGACTGGCTGGAACCAGAAATAGCCCAACGGGAATTGATCCTAGGTCGATCGCGCATCAGGCGTGTGCTGCAACACAGAGCTACCTCCCGCCCCATGCTGTTGTACGAATTGACCGCAGAGTTTCTTGTTTTAGTTCTTGTTTCAATAAGATTCGAAATGGAGATATTGATTAGTATGGATGAATCCCATTCCGGTGTTATCAGAAATATATATTTTTATGAATTTAAGTGACCCGCATTGTAGGTCAGTACTAATACTTTATTATGAAACTCGAAAGATGCTTTATGTTCCCAATTGAACGCACGTGGCTAGCGGCATGCAGGACTGATCTTAGAAAGAAGGAAGGAATTGTGTTATTTAACAACGCAATCAACACATTTTATTTACGGTTATATGGCGTCAGACATATGGTTAAGGACCACACATATATTGAGAGTTGTGGAGCACTGGCTGGATATAGCCCAATGGGCCCACCGACGGGGATCGATCCCAGACCTACCGCACATCAAGGGAACACTGAGCTACGTCCCGTCCACATAGGGTTATTAGAGGATGCTTGTATTGGGTTCTGCTTGAACATAATAAATAAATAAACAAATAAATAAATAAATAAAATAAAAACAAATAAATAAATAAACTAATTTTAAAAATAATAATATAATACAATTCTACCAAATGACATACCTTTCACGCTCAAGTCAACTACGCTAACGACTGAGCTACCGAGATATTGGCAAAGCTTGTCATTTAAACCATATATATGTGTGGGTGTGTGTGTGCGCTCGCGTGATGAAGCGACGAAATAGGTCAGTTCATAATAATCTTGTGAATGCGCTATCCTTTTTTCACCTATTTCAATCATTTCGTCTTTCTGCCAGACTTTGAGAACGTAACTTCTAGAAGTTCCGTAGAGTATTTTATTTAGAGACTGACAACACAAGATACCATCACTTGCCGGATGTAAACAGTGCTAACCATTCATCATTCAACGCGCTAAAATTAAATACTCTACCTCGCGTCGGGCAGTCCTTAGAAGTGGTAGGTTAACGACACCACTAGAGCATCTCGATTTATTAATCATCAGCTATTGGATGTGAAACATACTTCTGACAGTTTTAGAGAGGACACCCGCTGCACTTTCCCATTAGTAGCAATTTCGGATCCTACACCATCCCTGTCAAGGCTAGGCGATGAGTCACACACCAAGTACGTCAAGGCTATGACTTACACCAAGGTCGCACACCTGCCCCGGTATACCAGTCACTGCCTTCTAAGTCGATCAATGCTAAACAAATCGGTCAGGGCCAGTCCAAGGACATCAGTACCAACCTAAGTCGGTCAGGGACACGGGCGAGCGTTCACCCTAGTAGACCACACCACTATGACTCACACCAAGGCCAGACACCAAGGTCAAGGTCACGGAAAGTAGGTCATGGGGGCGTACAGGCCCCTATACTACTGCTCAGTGGCAGAACAATCTAATAATAATAATATCTAGTGCGAGTGCGAGTGCGAATAATTTTTACATGCTCATATACCACTAGAGTTTCGAGCATGTCCGTCCCGGGGCCTGTCTCTGGATAACCAGTGACTTGCTCCGGGACAGAAAAGAAGGGGACAATTTTGAAATTTACATCCAAAAATTAAATCGTGGACCTTTAAAATTTTGATGCGCATCTCTAATTAACATAATTAATTAAAAACAATTCTACTCATTAAATTTGGTCGCTAGATTAGATCGGGCGGTCAAAAAGAAATTAGATAGATAGATATCTAATTTAACGTGTTCGTATACCACTAGGGTTTCGAACACGCCCATCCCGAGGCCGACCTCCGATAAGATCGGTGGCCTGACTTGGGATATATATATTATTTTTTTTTAAACTAAAGTATATCGCTTTACGGCAGAGGTGCGCGGTCGGTGTGGGATCGATCCCCGTCGGTAGGCCCATTGGGCTATTTCTCGTTCCAGCCAATGCACCACGACTGGTATATCAAAGGCCGTGGTATGTGCTACCCTGTCTGTGGGATGATGCATATAAAAGATCCATTGCTGCTTATCGAAAAGATTAGCCCATGAAGTGGCGACAGCGGGTTTCCTCTCTCAATATCTTTGTGGTCCTTAACCATATGTCTGGCGCCATATAACCGTAAATAAAATGTGTTGAGTGCGTCGTTAAATAAAACATCCCTTCTTCTTCCAATAAGTACGATTTACCTCTGCCTTAAAGCGATATACTCTGGTTTTGTTAAAAACGCACGTTCGTCTATGAAGTAATATTTAATGAGACTAGCTCTAGTTGTTTTTAACGGTATTTCCCTGTTTAATTATCACAGACTTTAGCTTCTCTCTGTTATAACCATATCCAAATGCGTGTTGCAGGCTTTTAGATTAACTAAACTTGCTGTCCATTGTTACGGGCTGAAACAAGGTTCTGTGCCTTTAAGGTTTACTACCAATACTATTTTTGGTTCAGAATTATTGTGTGTGTATGTGGGGGAAAGGTATGAGCCCCACCTCCACCCCTCCCCATTCCGGCGTGCCTGTCAGTGTCTTTAGGATGTGCTGGGGTGTTGTTAGACATTCCTTTTTTCTTTTCGTTTCTTTTCTTTTTTTCTTTTCTAGCACTCCTCATCTGGTGAAACTGAATGACAGGTTTCGAATCAACGGCCAGCCTCTTTCTGATGACGACTTCTGCTCTTACTTCTTTGACGTCTACGACAAAATAGAACCCATATTGGTAATAGATATTATTTTTATTACCCACATGCCCATATTGGTATTATAGATATATTATTTTTATTACCAGCATGCCCGTATTGGTATCATAGATATTACTTTTATTCCCAACATGTCCGTATTGGTATCATAAATATTATGTTTATTACCAACATGCCTCATATTGGTATCATAGATATTATTTGTATTACCAACATGCCCGTATTGGTATCATAGATATTAGTTTTATTACAAACATGCCCGTATTGGTACCATAGATATTAGTTTTATCACCAACATGTCCGTATTGGTACTATAGATATTATTATTATTATTACCAACATGCCCGTATTGATATCATAGTTATTATTTTTATTACCAACATGCCCGTATTGGTATCATAGATATTATTTTTATTACCAACATGCCCGTATTGGTATTATTTATATTATTTTTATTACCAACATGCCCGTACTGGTATCATAAATATTATTTTTATTACCAACATGCCCGTATTGGTATCATAGATATTATTTTTATTACCAACATGTCCGTATTGGTATCATATATATTATTTTTATTACCAACATGCCCGTATTGGTATATATAGAGAAGAACCGCTGTCTTGACCACCGAGGACCGGTGTAGCATTTAATTTGCACTCCCCAAGAATTATTCAATATGCACTCCCCAGTCATTATTATACATATAATTTGCAGCACCGGTCTCGGTGGTGTTGTGGTTGAGCCATCGGGTATAAGGCTGGTAGGTACAGGGTTCGCAGCCCGGTACCGGCTGCCATCCAGAGGGAGTTTTAACGGCTCAATGGGTAGGCGTAAGACCACTACACCCTCTTCTCTCTAACTATCTACTAACAACTAACAACTATCTCACTGTCCTGGACAGACAGCACAGATAGCCGAGGTGTGTGTCCAGGGCAGCGTGCTTGAACCTTAATTGGATATAAACACGAAAATAAGTTGAAATGAATGAATATATCACCGAGGCCGGTATTAAATTATAATTAATGTTTGTTTATATGGGCGACCTTTTTTATATTTTTAGAAAGACATGCACGACGGAAAGTTTCCAGGGCGATTTTTGTTTTTCACGACCATGGCTTTCACCGTGTTCATTAAAGAAAAAGTCGATGTAGCTGTGATGGAAGTTGGTATTGGTGGACAGTTCGACTGGACGAACGTCATTCGATCCCCCGTGGTGTGTGGAGTTACTTCCCTTGGATTAGACCATTTTGATAAGCTTGGCGACACGATAGAGAAAATAGCGTGGCATAAAGCGAGGATTTTTAAGGTAAATCCAAGAGCAATATTTTGTGGAATTGTAATTGTGCATGCACCCCTAGAAAAATTTGAAAAAACGTGTTGGGGGTGGGTTTTTGTTTTTGTTTCCAACATGGAGATTGTCTTCTTACAGTGCGTAGATATATTTGTACTGACGCCCCACTTACCTCAGCCTAGGTTTGACCCTGAAATTTACAGTGAAGCTAAAGTTAAAGTCGGTCTGGGATCGATCCCCGTAGGTGGATTTGACTATTTCTCGTTCCAGCCAGTGCATTACGACTGGTTCATAAAAGGCTGTGGTATGTGCTATCCTGTCTGTAGGTTGGTTATATAAACAAAATATAAATGTAGCAGGTTTCTCTCTAAAACTACATGTCACAATAACCAACCAATAACCGATGATTAATAAATGAAAGTACTCTAGTGGTGTCGTTAATCAAAACAACAATTTGTGTTTTACTTCAACATGCACTTAATGCTCTTCCTTAGTTAAGGCGTATTGACAATAAAGTACTGTTATATTTTCCCGCCTGGTCCTAATGATCTTCCGTAGATAAAAAATGAGAGAGAGAGAGAGAGAGAGAGAGAGAGAGAGAGAGAGAGAGAGAGAGAGAGAGAGAGAGAGAGAGAGAGAGAGAGAGAGACAGAGACAGAGAGACAGAGTAAATAAAAGAAAGCAAAATTCACCTGGCTCTAATGGTCTTCCGTAGTTTAGGCTTATCTATACTGGACATTTGTGTGTTTGTTTTTTTGTCTGTTTTTTTCAGAGGGGAGTTCCCGGTTTGACTGTCAGTCAACCACCAGAAGCTGACGCCGTTCTCTTGGAGCGATCACAGGAGATTGGGGTCAGTCTTCATTAAAGCAGCAATATCGACTATTAGTTGAATATTTTAAAACAAAATATTATTAAACTGAGGCCGTTCTCTTTGAGCGATCACAGGAGATTGGGGTCAGTCTTCATTAAAGCAGCAATATCGAGTATTAGTTGAATATTTTAAAACAAAATATTATTACACTGAGGTCGTTCTCTTTGAGCGATCACAGGAGGTTGGGTTCAGTCTGTATTAAAGCAGCAACATCGAATTTTCTTTCAATATTTAAACATTTAATCACCTAGTTGAAATCATAAGCGTTAGAAAAAGCTGGGCGATGGCAGAGTGGCAATGGCCTCCCCATCATTGAAGATTGTATACTGCCACTCACCCCAGTTGAAAGTCGAATTAATTTATGTTTTTATGTCTATTTACCTAGTTGGTATCATGTTGTAGTTTCTGTTTGTTTATGGCATTATGTCTACTTTAGGCGCGTTGGTACCGTGTTGTAGTTTCTGTTTGTTTATGACATTATGTCTACTTTAGGCACGTTGGTACCGTGTTGTAGTTTCTGTTTGTTTGTGACAGTATGTCTACTTTAGGCACGTTGGTACCGTGTTGTAGTTTCTGTTTGTTTATGGTCTACTTTAGGCACGTTGGTACCGTGTTGTAGTTTCTGTTTGTTTGTGTCATACTTTTTAGGCACGTTGGTACCGTGTTGTAGTTTCTGTTTGTTTATGACATTATGTCTACTTTAGGCACGTTGGTACCGTGTTGTAGTTTCTGTTTGTTTATGACATTATGTCTACTTTAGGCACGTTGGTACCGTGTTGTAGTTTCTGTTTGTTTATGACATTATGTCTACTTTAGGCACGTTGGTACCGTGTTGTAGTTTCTGTTTGTTTATGACATTATGTCTACTTTAGGCACGTTGGTACCGTGTTGTAGTTTCTGTTTGTTTATGACATTATGTCTACTTTAGGCACGTTGGTACCGTGTTGTAGTTTCTGTTTGTTTATGTCATTATGTCTACTTTAGGCACGTTGGTACCGTGTTGTAGTTTCTGTTTGTTTATGTCATTATGTCTACTTTAGGCGCGTTGGTACCGTGTTGTAGTTTCTGTTTGTTTGTGACATTATGTCCAATTTAGGCACGTTGGTACCGTGTTGTAGTTTCTGTTTGTTTGTGACAGTATGTCTACTTTAGGCACGTTGGTACCGTGTTGTAGTTTCTGTTTGTTTATGACATTATGTCTACTTTAGGCACGTTGGTACCGTGTTGTAGTTTCTGTTTGTTTATGACATTATGTCTACTTTAGGCACGTTGGTACCGTGTTGTAGTTTCTGTTTGTTTATGACATTATGTCTACTTTAGGCACGTTGGTACCGTGTTGTAGTTTCTGTTTGTTTATGGCATTATGTCTACTTTAGGCACGTTGGTGCCGTGTTGTAGTTTCTGTTTGTTTATGTCATTATGTCTACTGTAGGCGCGTTGGTACCGTGTTGTAGTTTCTGTTTGTTTATGTCATTATGTCTACTTTAGGCACGTTGGTACCGTGTTGTAGTTTCTGTTTGTTTATGTCATTATGTCTACTTTAGGCACGTTGGTACCGTGTTGTAGTTTCTGTTTGTTTATGTCATTATGTCTACTTTAGGCACGTTGGTACCGTGTTGTAGTTTCTGTTTGTTTATGTCATTATGTCTACTTTAGGCGCGTTGGTACCGTGTTGTAGTTTCTGTTTGTTTGTGACATTATGTCTACTTTAGGCACGTTGGTACCGTGTTGTAGTTTCTGTTTGTTTGTGACAGTATGTCCACTTTAGGCACGTTGGTACCGTGTTGTAGTTTCTGTTTGTTTATGACATTATGTCCACTTTAGGCACGTTGGTTCCGTGTTGTAGTTTCTGTTTGTGTATGACATTATGTCGACTTTAGGCACGTTGGTACCGTGTTGTAGTTTCTGTTTGTTTATGACATTATGTCGACTTTAGGCACGTTGGTACCGTGTTGTAGTTTCTGTTTGTTTATGACATTATGTCTACTTTAGGCGCGTTGGTACCGTGTTGTAGTTTCTGTTTGTTTATGACAGTATGTCTACTTTAGGCGCGTTGGTACCGTGTTGTATTTTCTGTTTGTTTATGTCATTATGTCTACTTTAGGCGCGTTGGTACCGTGTTGTAGTTTCTGTTTGTTCATGACATTATGTCTACTTTAGGCGCGTTGGTACCCTGTTGTAGTTTCTGTTTGTTTATGTCATTATGTCTACTGTAGGCACGTTGGTACCGTGTTGTAGTTTCTGTTTGTTTGTGGCAGTATGTCTACTTTAGGCACGTTGATACCGTGTTGTAGTTTCTGTTTGTTTGTGTCATTATGTCCACTTTAGGCACGTTGGTGCCGTGTTGTAGTTTCTGTTTGTTTATGACATTATGCCTACTTTAGGCATGTTTGTACCTTGTTGCTGTTTTGATTTGTTTACATCTATTTTAGTCACCTCTGTATTGTTTGTAATGTTTATTTTTGTACGTCTACCTAGGGCATCTTTGTACCATGTTATAGGTTTTGTATGCGTTACATCTACTCTAGATAAATCGGTACCGTGCTGTAGTTTATATGTGCTTAAGTCTACTTAGGACACCTCAGAACCATAGTTTCGTATCTATTTGTTCTAGGTATCTGTTCCGTGTTATAGTTTTTATTTATTTGTTTAAGTATATTCTTGGCACCTCTGTCGCGTTTTATATGTGTTTTTAAAAATATAATTCTCTATACCGTTAAAGGTTTCGTGTGTTTACTTTTA
This sequence comes from Gigantopelta aegis, assembly GCF_016097555.1. Taxonomy (NCBI): domain Eukaryota; kingdom Metazoa; phylum Mollusca; class Gastropoda; order Neomphalida; family Peltospiridae; genus Gigantopelta; species Gigantopelta aegis. The sequence goes on from NC_054711.1 coordinate 19,055,739, forward strand.
CCTGAGGCACCTCTGTGTCATGTACTACTTTTTTTACATCTACTTCAGGAACCATTGTGACGTGTAATAGTTTTTATTACTTCAGGCATCTCTCTACCGTATAATGATGATTTGTGTTGGTAAGGTGGGGGGAGTGGTGTTGGTGGTGTTTACGTGTATTCTAGTACCGTGTTATAGTTGTTGTTGTTTACGTCTGCTTTAGGCACCGGTGTACCGTGTTATAATGTTTGTGGGTACGTCTACTCTAGGCACCTCTGTACCATGTTATAGTGTTTGTTGTTTGCGTCTACTCTAGCTACTTCTGTACCGTGTTATAGTGTTTGTTGTTTACGGCTACTCTAGGCACCTCTGTACCATGTTATAGTGTTTGTTGTTTACGTCTACTCTAGGCACCTCTGTACCGTATTATAGTGTTTGTTGTTTACGTCTACTCTAGGCACCCCTGTACCGTGTTATAGTCTTTGTTATTTACGTTTACTCTAGCCACCTCTGTACCATGTTATAGTGTTTTTTGTTTACGTCTATTCTAGGCACCCCTGTACCGTGTTACAGTGTTTGTTGTTTACGTCTACTCTATCGACCTATGTACCATGTTATACTGTTTGTTGTTTACGTCTACTCTTGGCACATCTGTACCATGTTATAGTATTTGGTGTTTACGTCTACTCTTGGCACATTTGTACCATGTTATAGTGTTTGTCCTTTACGTCTACTCTGGTCACCTCTGTACCGTATATAATTTGTGTTGTTTTCGTCTACAATAAGCATCTCTGTACCGTGTTATAGTGTTTGTTGTTTACCTCTACTCTAGGCACATCTGTACCGTGTTATAGTGTTTGTTCTTCACCTCTACTCTAGGCACCTCTGTACCGTGTTATAGTGTTTGTTGTTTACGTCTACTCTAGGCACCTCTGTACCGTGTTATAGTTTTGTTTTTTACCTCTACTCTAGGCACCTCTGTACCGTGATATAGTGTTTGTTGTTTACCTCTACTCTAGGCACCTCTGTACCGTGTTATAGTGTTTGTTGTTTACCTCTACTCTAAGCACCTCTGTACCGTGTTATAGGGTTTGTTGTTTACCTCTACTCTGGGCACCTCTGTACCGTATATAATTTGTGTTGTTTTCGTCTACAATAAGCATCTCTGTACCGTGTTATAGTGTTTGTTGTTTACCTCTACTCTAGGCACATCTGTACCGTGTTATAGTGTTTGTTCTTTACCTCTACTCTAGGCACCTCTGTACCGTGTTATAGTGTTTGTTGTTTACGTCTACTCTAGGCACCTCTGTACCGTGTTATAGTTGTTTGTTGTTTACCTCTACTCTAGGCACCTCTGTACCGTGTTATAGTGTTTGTTGTTTACCTCTACTCTAGGCACATCTGTACCGTGTTATAGTGTTTGTTCTTTACCTCTACTCTAGGCACCTCTGTACCGTGTTATAGTGTTTGTTCTTTACGTCTACTCTAGGTACCTCTGTACCGTGTTATAGTGTTTGTTTTTACGTCTACTCTAGGCACCTCTGTACCGTGTTATAGTTGTTTGTTTTTTACCTCTACTCTAGGCACCTCTGTACCGTGTTTTAGTGTTTGTTGTTTACCTCTACTCTAGGCACCTCTGTACCGTGTTATAGTGTTTGTTGTTTACCTCTACTCTAGGCACCTCTGTACCGTGTTATAGTATTTGTTTTTTACCTCTACTCTGGGCACCTCTGTACCGTGTTATAATTTTTGCTATAGTGTGTGTGTGTTTACGTCTACTCTAGGCATCTCTGTACCATGTTCCGACACTACACGAGTTCTGTGCCGCGGGTCAACAGATACGTTTGGGTATCGACGGAAACGTTCAGTTCGTGAACGCGGGACTCGCTCTACAGCTGTGTCGCGTATTTATACACAGAACCAACAAAGGTCAGTACAAATGAACTTTTTAATGGTCAAGGTCAAAATGACTCGCTCCGTGCCTGTGCATACATGTTTCCTAAATCTGACGCTACAGACTACGCTATAGTTTTATTCTCTTTCGAGCTTGCTCATTAATATTAAGCTTCAGAGATTGCACACACACACACACACACACACACACACACACACACACACACACACACACACACACACACACAATAAACATAAATAAAAGATAAAGAAAGAAAGAAAAAGAAACTCGACACCCCTTTTCGAATATTTATTGAGTTAGGAGTGTCGTTATTTTTTGTTGTTCTCTTTTTCCCATGGCACAATCTATACTAGTCGGGGCAGGACGTATCCCAGTGGTAAAGCGTTCGCATGATGTGCGGTCGGTCTCGGATCAAATAGACCTGTTCTAATTGCTAAATAATCATACCTCTGATTTGCGGATCGGTGGGAGGGGGAGGGGGAGGGTAAGTATACAAGTAATGTTACGAGTGAACTCAACATAATGATCTATGACATCAGATTTATAAACAAGTAGGTGTACGTTATTTACAAAACTTAACGATCTTCATATGTTTGTCGGAAATGTACAAAAAAAGTACAGTTTTTAACACTAAGTGAACTTTAGCCGTGTTTTCAATACAAATAGAATATGGCTAGAATACATTCGTATTGACACATATAGGGTGTGTACTACCAAATCAAATTCCATAGATGACAATAGTAACATATGTGGCTAAAACTCCTACCTGCAGCATATCAATCGACATAAACGCCACGGATATGGATACTACTACATCTCACACTTAAGTGAATCAGAAAAAATTGGGGGTCAAGCTGCTTGTTTCTGAGATAACCTTTAGCGTCTATGACTACCCTAGTTCCGCACAAAATTCGAGTATTTTTTTTACAGGTACCCCATACATGTTTCAAGCACAAGCCTACTTGACACATTGGTACTAGATGAAATAAAATTGCATATTTGTTTTACCCAGATGAAACTATTATTTTTTACAACCAACACACTCACATTTATAACCAATCAGAGGACTTGTGGTGTCACATATAAACATAATACGGCTAGAGGACACTTGTATTGTCACATATAAACATAATACGGCTAGAGGACACTCGTATTGTCACATATAAACATAATACGGCTAGAGGACACTCGTATTGTCACATATAAACAGAATACGGCTAGAGGACACTCGTATTGTCACATATAAACATAATACGGCTAGAGGACACTCGTATTGTCACATATAAACAGAATACGGCTAGAGGACACTCGTATTGTCAAATATAAACAGAATACGGCTAGAGGACACTCGTATTGTCACATATAAACAGAATACGGCTAGAGGACACTCGTATTGTCACATATAACAGAATACAGAGGAATACGGGCTAGAGGACACTCGTACGGCTGTCAATTGTCATATATAAACAGAATACGGCTAGAGGACACTCGTATTGTCACATATAAACAGAATACGGCTAGAGGACACTCGTATTGTCACATATAAACATAATACGGCTAGAGGACACTCGTATTGTCACATATAAACAGAATACGGCTAGAGGACACTCGTATTGTCACATATAAACAGAATACGGCTAGAGGACACTCGTATTGTCACATATAAACAGAATACGGCTAGAGGACACTCGTATTGTCATATATAAACAGAATACGGCTAGAGGACACTCGTATTGTCACATATAAACAGAATACGGCTAGAGGACACTTGTCACATATTGTCAGAGGACACTATATAATATAAACAAATACGGCTAGAGGACACTCGTATTGTCACATATAAACAGAATACGGCTAGAGGACACTCGTATTGTCACATATAAACAGAATACGGCTAGAGGACACTCGTATTGTCACATATAAACATAATACGGCTAGAGGACACTCGTATTGTCACATATAAACAGAATACGGCTAGAGGACACTCGTATTGTCACATATAAACAGAATACGGCTAGAGGACACTCGTATTGTCACATATAAACAGAATACGGCTAGAGGACACTCGTATTGTCACATATAAACAGAATACGGCTAGAGGACACTCGTATTGTCACATACGGCTAAACACTCGTATAATATTGTCAATATAAACGAATACGGCTAGAGGACACTCGTATTGTCACATATAAACATAATACGGCTACAAGACACTCGTATTGTCACATATAAACAGAATACGGCTAGAGGACACTCGTATTGTCACATATAAACAGAATACGGCTAGAGGACACTCGTATTGTCACATATAAACAGAATACGGCTAGAGGACACTCGTATTGTCACATATAAACAGAATACGGCTAGAGGACACTCGTATTGTCACATATAAACAGAATACGGCTAGAGGACACTCGTATTGTCATATATACAGAATACGGCATAATACGGCTAGAGGACACACTCGTATTGTCAACTATATAAACAGAATACGGCTATAAGACACTCGTATTGTCATATATAAACAGAATACGGCTAGAGGACACTCGTATTGTCAACATATATACGGCTAGAGAATACACATATATAGGACACACTCGTATTGTCACATATAAACAGAATACGGCTAGAGGACACTCGTATTGTCACATATAAACAGAATACGGCTAGAAGACACTCGTATTGTCACATATAAACATAATACGGCTAGAGGACACTCGTATTGTCACATATAAACATAATACGGCTAGAGGACACTCGTATTGTCACATATAAACATAATACGGCTAGAGGACACTCGTATTGTCATATATAAACAGAATACGGCTAGAGGACACTCGTATTGTCAAATATAATATAAGAATACGGCTAGAGGACACTCGTATTGTCATATATAAACAGAATACGGCTAGAGGACACTCGTATTGTCACATATAAACAGAATACGGCTAGAAGGACACTCGTATTGTCACATATAAACAGAATATAAAGACATAATACGGCTAGAAGACACACATCGTATTGTCAACTATATATAACAGAATACGGCTAGAGGACACTCGTATTGTCACATATATAAACAGAACACAGAATACGACAGGACACTCGTATTGTCACATATAAACATAATACGGCTAGAGGACACTCGTATTGTCACATATAAACAGAATACGGCTAGAGGACACTCGTATTGTCAACATATACAGAATACGGCTAGAGGACACTCGTATTGTCACATATAAACAGAATACGGCTAGAGGACACTCGTATTGTCACATATAAACAGAATACGGCTAGAGGACACTCGTATTGTCAACTATATATACATAATACAGCTAAAGGACACTCGTATTGTATAAACAGAATACGGCTAGAGGACACTCGTATAAACAGTCATACGGCTACACTCGTATATATAAACATAATACGGCTAGAGGACATTCGTATTGTCAATATATACGGCTATCGTACATAATACGGGCTAGAGGACATTCGTATTGTCAACTATATACATAAATACGGCTAGAGGACATTCGTATTGTCAACTATATATATAATACGGCTAGAGGACACTCGTATTGTCACATATAAACAGAATACGGCTAAAGGACATATTGTATTGTCAACGTATTGTCATATATAAACAGAATACGGCTAGAAGACACTCGTATTGTCAACTATATACGGCTACAGGACATAATACGGCTAAAGGACACTCGTATTGTCAACATATAAACATAATACGGCTAGAGGACACTCGTACACATATAAACAGTATTGTCAAGAGGACACTATATATATAAACAGAATACGGCTAGAGGACACTCGTATTGTCAATATATATACAGAATACGGCTAGAGGACACTCGTATTGTCAACTATAAACAGAATACGGCTAGAGGACATTCGTATTGTCAACTATATATACATAATACGGCTAGAGGACATTCGTATTGTCAACTATATATACATAATACGGCTAGAGGACACTCGTATTGTCAACTATATAAACATAATACGGCTAGAGGACATTCGTATTGTCAACTATATATACATAATACGGCTAGAGGACACCTGTATTGTCAACTATATAACATAATACGGCTAGAGGACACTCGTATTGTCAACTATATAAACATAATACGGCTAGAGGACACTCGTATTGTCAACATATAAACATAATACGGCTAGAGGACACTCGTATTGTCAACTATATAACAGAATACGGCTAGAGGACACTCGTATTGTCAACTATAAACAGAATACGGCTAGAGGACACTCGTATTGTCAACTATACAGAATACGGCTAGAAGACACTACGCTAGGACACTCGTATTGCTATTGTCACATATATATAGAATACGGCTAGAAGACATACGGCTAGAATACACTCGTATTGTCAACATATAAACAGAATACGGCTAGAGGACACTCGTATTGTCAACTATAAACATAATACGGCTAGAAGGACACTCGTATTGTCACATATAAACAGAATACATAATATTGTCACGGCTAGAGGACACTCGTATTGTCACATATAAACATAATACGGCTAGAGGACACTCGTATTGTCACATATAAACAGAATACGGCTAGAGGACACTCGTATTGTCACATATAAACATAATACGGCTAGAGGACACTCGTATTGTCACATATAAACAGAATACGGCTAGAGGACACTCGTATTGTCACATATAAACAGAATACGGCTAGAGGACACTCGTATTGTCACATATAAACAGAATACGGCTAGAGGACACTCGTATTGTCATATATAAACAGAATACGGCTAGAGGACACTCGTATTGTCAAATATAAACAGAATACGGCTAGAGGACACTCGTATTGTCACATATAAACAGAATACGGCTAGAGGACACTCGTATTGTCACATATAAACAGAATACGGCTAGAGGACACTCGTATTGTCACATATAAACAGAATACGGCTAGAGGACACTCGTATTGTCACATATAAACATAATACGGCTAGAGGACACTCGTATTGTCATATATAAACATAATACGGCTAGAGGACACTCGTATTGTCAAATATAAACAGAATACGGCTAAAGGACACTCGTATTGTCAACTATATAAACAGAATACGGCTAGAGGACACTCGTATTGTCACATATAAACATAATACGGCTAGAGGACACTCGTATTGTCACATATAAACAGAATACGGCTAGAGGACACTCGTATTGTCACATATAAACAGAATACGGCTAGAGGACACTCGTATTGTCATATATAAACAGAATACGGCTAGAGGACACTCGTATTGTCACATATAAACATAATACGGCTAGAGGACACTCGTATTGTCACATATAAACAGAATACGGCTAGAGGACACTCGTATTGTCACATATAAACATAATACGGCTAGAGGACATTCGTATTGTCACGTATATATACAGAATACGGCTAGAGGACACTCGTATTGTCACATATACAGAATACGGCTAGATAATACACATAAACAGACGGCTCGTATTGTCAACTATATAAACATAATACGGCTAAAGGACACTCGTATTGTCAACATATATACAGAATACGGCTAAAGGACACTCGTATTGTCACATATAAACAGAATACGGCTAGAGGACACTCGTATTGTCAACTATATAAACAGAATACGGCTAGAGGACACTCGTATTGTCAATACGGTATTGTCACATATAAGGACATTCGTATTGTCAACTATATATACATAATACGGCTAGAGGACACACGTATTGTCAACTATATATACATAATACGGCTAGAAGACTATTGTCAGGACATTACGGCTAGAGATTGTATTGTCACATATATATACATAATACGGCTAGAGGACACTCGTATTGTCAACTATATATACATAATACGGCTAGATGACATTCGTATTGTCAACTATATATACATAATACAGCTAAAGGACATTCGTATTGTCAACTATATATACATAATACGGCTAAAGGACATTCGTATTGTCAACTATATATACATAATACGGCTAAAGGACATTCGTATTGTCAACTATATATACATAATACGGCTAGAGGACATTCGTATTGTCAACTATATATACATAATACGGCTAGAGGACATTCGTATTGTCAACTATATATACATAATACGGCTAGAGGACATTCGTATTGTCAACTATATATACATAATACGGCTAGAGGACATTCGTATTGTCACATAATACGGCTAGAGGACATTCGTATTGTCAACTATATAAACATAATACGGCTAAAGGACATTCGTATTGTCAACTATATAAACATAATACGGCTAAAGGACATTCGTATTGTCAACTATATATACATAATACGGCTAAAGGACATTCGTATTGTCAACTATATATACATAATACGGCTAAAGGACATTCGTATTGTCAACTATATATACATAATACGGCTAAAGGACATTCGTATTGTCAACTATATATACATAATACAGCTTTTTAAGCAAACGTTTACATCTTGTTCGACTAAAAGTTATTTACAGCTGACTTACGCGTCACAGACACATGATTGTCAGGTTAACTATACGTCACAGTCTAATCGATTTCCATCGGGCTGGTGTTTTATTGGACGTATGGTATTGGTGACCATCACCTAGGAACAGCCAGTCGTATGTCTTGAAATTTTTAACACACGTACATGTGTTAACAAGTATGTGTAATCATAAATAACAAATGGTGTTCTCACCAACGGGTGTGTAAGAAATCACAAATATACCGGGCCAAATTTCATGAAACATCGTAAGCCACATTTTGCACGTAAACGTAAATCTACGACTAAACCACAGTTCCTATTCCTATTAACAGTACTGTACAACAAATATATATATACAGTCGAACCTGGTCTAACGGTCACCTGTACATAACGGTCACCTGTCCATAACGACCAGAGGTCACTATTTTCCACCCAAAATCACAGGTTGAACTTGCTATAACAGTCACAAGATGATCGTCGTCAAGACGTTTTTTGGTTTATGTTTTGACCCTGGTTATGTCTTTACTTTTTCAATCATCTTAAAAATTAAAAATTAAATGTGTTTATAATATTATGGCCATGTCATGTAAAAGCTTTGGGTTTATTTTCTGTCAAAGTAAAGTTCCATTGTAATTCTCTGATCGTAATTGAAAAACAAACGGACACTCAGTAACTTCCGTGACACGCAGTTACTGGTGGGGTAATTCGATTGGTTCTCAGCATCCTCACTCAATAGTAGACGACTTCCCATTGGCTGTACATAATGTAATCTGTATGTATGGTCACTCTATTGAGTCTCGAGAAACTAAACAAATGAGGTGTTATGTTAGGTGTTTCATTGTTTCCAGCCAGACATGATTGGTAAATAAACATGAACTGCTGAAGGTGGCGGTCATTGCAGATGTCCCGAGTTCAGATTATTTAAGCGACTCCTGATCTTATTCAGCTGTAATAAACGGTCACACTCCACTGAAGGATTAGCAGTGACATGAAACAAACAAATGAGTCAAACATACCACATGGGCAATAACCTTCAATTACACAAAATATCTTCTGCAAGTCAGTGTTAGCGTTTGCGAAATATATCAACGAATACGTTTGCATGCAAAATGCCACCGAAAAATCGTACTGCTTTAACGTTAGAACAGAGAATCGACGTTATTAACAAATCTGAGAAAGGCAATTTAAGTGCGCGAAGGATAACCGATCATTTTGGTGTAGGACGTTTTCAGATTAAGTCTATTTTAAAAAGGAAAGCTGATGTTCTGGCCGATTTTGACAATAATGTTTCAGCCGAAAGAAAAAGGCAGAAGAAAGCAACATGCAAGGATGACATAAACAAGCTAGTGTGGGAATGGTTTAAAAATGCGACATCTTTTTTTTTATGACAGTTGTGATATTCTTTAATATATGGGTTCTAATTTTGAACTTGTATATAAGGGTCACCTCTCTATAACGGCCACTTTTGTTAGGTCCTTTGGGAGGCCGTTATATACAGGTTTGACTGTATATATACATATATATATATATTGATAACAACGATAATACAATAAATAATAAAAAAGTTTATAATATATAATACATTCAAATAGTAATACCTGCCTTTGAGATTTAGTAATCAACAACCACATATTGTGTTCCTTTCCAGGTGAGAGCAGAGACATACTGATGAAAGGTTGTGAAGAGGTCAAGATGACGTGGGACCATCTGTGTGCCCTGCACGATAGCGACCCAGTCCGTCCTGTCACTGGTGGATCCATGACGTCAGAGCACACAACGAAGACTCTACCACGTCACAGTGACGCGAAGAAATCCAGTTCGAGAATGAATACTGAAAACGTCACCAATAACGGGAACTGTCCGTGCTATGCGTTTCCCAGCCACCTGCAAGCTTTGCATTGGGCGACTCAAGGCCGTGAGTCGAAACTGAGTCATGTCGCAAACTCGGACCTGTACAGCGTCCCCGAGAGACTCGAAGACGCAGATCACATCCAAGTCCTCGTCACAGGCAGTTTGAGTTTGGTAACAGCGGTTTACAGATTTCTTTCGAGTGATACGTCAAACTAATCAGGCGCAGATTTAGGAGGGGGCAGTGGGATAAAACCCTATTTTTTGGCCAAGTAATTAATTTTGCCTTTGTATAAGTTAAAGAATCATGTTTATCAACATCACGAGACCTATATTACTTTATTGTTAAGCCCTATCCCCCATTAACTATTCCCGATCCGCACCTACTAATATAATTAATTGTTAAAATAAGAGCACAGTTTTTCAAAGCTTAGATAAATTAACTCTGCTGCGATTTCTAAGATGTTATCGACTAAAAGAGACTTTTTAACAATTGCATAAAATATTAGTGGCTGTATATTAAACATGTTTTTGTTTGTTACAATATTTGTACTAGGTTAAATTTTATTTTATTTCCTAAAATATATATATTTGTTTTTGTACGTACAAAATTATTTCAAGACAAAATCCAGTTTGGGCTTCTAACAAATATCAAGACGACCAGAAACATATTGAATATATACACACACTGCTATTCTAAACAAGGAAATATATTTAATATGTAAGTTTAATCCTAGAAATATTTTATTAGTCAGAAACATCTTACAATGCCGCAAAATCAGGACTGTCCCTTTAAATCTGAATAACAACACCATTACCAGTTTGAAAATCGTATCTGCACGAAATGAAGTTTTGATCATATCATCATTTCTCCCAAGAGTGTTTCGCCACTAGGAGGACTGCCACTTCCCAGGATGATACATCATTCATACCTCATTAAGAGGACTGCCATTTTCCCGGGGATAATAAATCTGGCCTAGTTACATTTTCCTGGACGATACATCTTTAGTATTTCGTCAGTAAGAGGATACATCCTTCGTTCTTCGTTAGTAAGAGAATACATCCTTCATACTTTGTTAGTAAGAGGACCGGCCTCGGTGGCGTCGTGGCAGGCCATCGGTCTACAGGCTGGTAGGTACTGGGTTCGGATCCCAGTCGAGGCATGGCATTTTTAATCCAGATACCGACTCCAAACCCTGAGTGAGTTCCCCGCAAGGCTCAATGGGTAGGTGTAAACCACTTCCACCGACCAGTGATCCATAACTGGTTCAACAAAGGCCATAGTTTGTACTATCCTGCCTGTGGGAAGCGCAAATAAAAGATCCCTTGCTGCCTGTCGTAAAATAGTAGCCTATGTGGCGACAGCGGGTTTCCTCTAAAAAAAAAGAAATCTGTGTGGTCCTTAACCATATGTCTGACGCCATATAACCGTAAATAAAATGTGTTGAGTGCGTCGTTAAATAAAACACTTCTTTCTTGTTAGTAAGAGGATATATCCTTAGTAGTTTGATAAGACGAAGATACATCCTTCGTTTTTCATCAGTGAGAGAACCTGCCACTTCCCAGGATGATACATCAGTAAGAGGACTGCCACTCCCCATGATGAAACACCCTTCCTGTTTCGCCAGTAAGATGACTGCCACTTCTCATGATAAAACACGCTTCCTGTTTCGTCAGTAACAGGACTGCCAATTCAACATGGTCATAGATGTTTCCCAGTAAGATGACTGCCACTTCACCATGCTGATACATATTTCCTGTTTCCCGGAAGAGGACTGCCACTTCACCAGTAAGAGGACAGCCACTTCCAAGGATGATACATCTTTCCTGCTTCGTAAGTACATGGACCGCCGTACGTTTTTCTTGTTTTGCCGGTAAGAGGACTGCCACTCCCCGTAAGAGGACCACCACTTCTCAGGATGATGTATCGGCTGCTTTGTCAGTAGGAGGACCGCCACTTCCCAAAATTATATAGTATCCTGCTTGGGGGACGGACGTAGCCCAGTGATAAAGAAATCGCTTGGTGCACAGTCAGTTTGGGATCGATCATTGGGTTATTTCTGGTTCCAGCCAATAGCCGATGATTAGTAAATCAATGTGCTCTAGTGGTATCGTTAAACAAAACAAACTTTTTATCATGCTTCGTTAGTAAGATAACTGCTACTTCCCCAGTAAGTGGAACACCACTTCCCAGGATGTTGCATATTAGTTTCATTAGTAAGAGTACAGCAACTTCCCAGGATGATGCATCCTTCCTACTTCATCAGCAAGATGACTAGCACTTCCCAGGATGATGCATACTTCATACTTCGTCAGCAAGATGACTAGCACCTTCCATGATGATGCATCCTTTCTACTTCGTCCCTAGCAGGACTGACATTTCCCTCGATGATATATCCTTTCTACTTCATCAGTAACAGGACTGCCATTTCCCATGATGATAATCGTCCCTACTTCGTCAGTAAGAGGACCTGTCATTTCCCAGGATGATGTATCTTTTGTACTTCGTGAGTAACAGGACCTGCCACTCTCAAGACTTCACAAGAAAGAGCTTATAGAAAATGTAAACAGTTGTCTGACGTACACTCACGAATCGGAAACAGAAAGCTGTAATAGTCGAACATATTATACACAATGTAATGATTAGGGATAGGGGATTTACTACTGGAATTCCTGACTTCTCTCTTTTGCATAGCGATATATAACCTTCTATATTAGGGTGACGGCTTGTAATGTACTGGTGAAGGAAAGCTAACTATTTGCATTCCTGTATACTGTATCTTTTGATTGTTGACAATGTTTTTGCAAGAGAAGATCTTTAATGAAAGCGTCTGCATCTAAACATGTTTTGTTTGTTTCAGGGGATTTTATTTACTTCTTTTTGTTTTCTTTCTTTTTTTTGAAAATCATATTTTTATTTATTTATTTTGACAATAGTCATTGTATATTTGCTACAGTATTTAAAAAATAGACCGCGAGTGTAGCATTAACTCGTGTTATTACATTCGTATGGTTCGTATATCTAACGGAGAAGGGAAAAGTAATAAAAAAATTAAATATTAAGTGCATTGTGTTTTTGATATGCTAGTATCATAAAATGGGGATTCTGGTGACCGTTGTTAACCAAACTTGGAATATCCAGCAAACACTACATTCACACTCAGAAAATCTATCCAAACTCTACATACACACTCAGAATATATACCCAAACTTTGCATACACACTCAGAATATCTATCCAAACTCTACATACACACTCAGAATATCTATCCAAACTCTACATACACACTCAGAATATCTATCCAAACTCTGCATACACACTCAGAATATCTATCCAAACTCTGCCTACACACTCAGAATATCTATCCAAACTCTGCATACACACTCAGAATATCTATCCAAACTCTGCCTACACACTCAGAATATCTATCCAAACTCTGCATACACACTCAGAATATCTACCCAAACTCTTACATACACACTCACAATATCTATCCAAACTATATACACACTCAGAATATATACCTAAACTTTGCATACACACTCAGAATATCTATCCAAACTCTTACATACACACTCAGAATATCTATCCAAACTCTGCATACACACTCAGAATATCTACCCAAACTTTGCATACACACACAATATCTCAGAACTATCTAGAATCCAAACTCTACATACACACTCAGAATATCTATCCAAACTCTACATACACACTCAGAATATCTACCCAAACTCTCTATACACACTCAGACTATCTATCCAAACTCTACATACATACTCATAATATCTATCCAAACTCTACATACACATTCAGAATATCTATTCAAACTCTGCATGCATACTCAGAATATCTATTCAAACTCTGCATGCACACTCAGAATATCTATTCAAACTTTGCATGCACACTCAGATTATCTATTCAAACTGAACTCGCTCTGAATATCTAACTAAACATTCAAACACAGAATATCTAACTTAAACGTCTTGTACACTTTGCATACACACTCAGAATGTGTAGCTAATCTCTGCATACACTCTTAAAATACTTAATTTCTCCCTATCTACTTCCAAAACGATTTGTGCATGTATGCGCGGGTGCGTATGTGTGCATCTGTATACGTGTTTATATGTATGCGTGTGTGTTTGTATACATGTATGTGTGTGTTCACACATTTTTTTGTTTTTTATATTTAAATATTCTGACATGTATTTCGAATTTCATTTTGTTTCTTCTCATTACGGGAGCCCGTTCTGTTGAACGCTTTTTGCTGTCCAGCTCCATAATCCAGACAGAGGCGGATATAGGGTGGTCCCAATGACCCGCCCCCCCCCCCCCCTATATTTTGCGACAGTTATAATTTTATTATATATTAATTTTCACCCCCCTCCAAATCTCCGCCAAAGTTCCCTTGGCATTCCGCCTCATGTCATTGACCCCCCCCCCCCCCCCAATGGATTTTCTGGATCCGCCACTGCCAATCCTTATGTACTTACATGTATATCTTTTTGTCATCCGTACAACAAACCATTCATATCCCATCAACTCTTTTTATGACGTCATTTCTTGCTAAAGAATTGACTTCATTTGAGTGAACATGCACTAAGCATGCGATAATTTGTATTGCACATATGTACAAACAAACTAAAACATTGCATGGTCAGAATTGTCTGTATTACTAAAATAAGATTAAATGGGTATGTAATAAACATCAGTATTACAACCTCCCACCAACCCCCAATGAATTAACAGAAGAAAGAGGAAGCTTACACGACTTATTTTCAATAATAATATATTCCGTCCCACAGGGATCGCATTTTTTTTTTCATACTATGAAATTTACGAGCCGAATGATTTGCAAATTGTACACACAAATTGTATTTCTTTGTTATTTCCAAAACACTTTTACTTTTCTTGTTACGTCAAACGAAACTGAAATTATTTACATGGAATCAGTCAGATCAGGTCATAGGGCTTTACGTGCACATTCAGAGTAAGCTGTTGTAGCGCACGCCTGTCCTGGGCACAAGAGACGGTTTCGGCCGGCTTTTCTGTCTAGGACAGGAAAGGTGGGGGTGGGAAGGAGGAAGAACCGCAAGGCAGCACCAGCAGCCCGACCGTGGTCGATAACAGGCAGGGGGGGGGGGGGGGGGGGGAGTAATGGTGCTATGGAATTTTGAAGGAGCAAAGTAAATGCTAAATGGAAAAGGTGCGCAATTTTGATTTAAGGAAGTTTGGCCAAATTTTGAACTGTTGGTTTTGATTTTAGTGAGTCGATGATGATGATAACTAGTTTAACGTGCCCATATACCACTAGGGTTTCGAACACGCCCATCCCGAGTCCGAACTCCGATAAGATCGGTGGCCCGACTCGGGATGGAGGGGGGAGGTGGGGTGAAAATGGGCAGAATTTTGAAAATAGCAATTAGTAAAGAAGTTAATAGATTAAAT
This sequence comes from Gigantopelta aegis, assembly GCF_016097555.1. Lineage (NCBI taxonomy): Eukaryota > Metazoa > Mollusca > Gastropoda > Neomphalida > Peltospiridae > Gigantopelta > Gigantopelta aegis. Next base: position 19,071,435 of record NC_054711.1, read on the forward strand.
AAAAAAAAATAAAAAGGTTACAAGCAAAAAAAAATAAAAAATTGACTGCTCGGCCGAATATTTATATATTTTGGAGCATTTTAGGACAGTCCAAAATTAAATAAAAGAAAGAAGAAAGGATCGGACTATTTTATAAAAAAAAAAATTAAAAGTAATTTCGACATAAAATTTTGAAAGCAGATCTAAAAGTTTAAAGTCCGATCGATGTGTCCACGCGAGTGGCCTCGTTAAGGCCGTTTGGGTGCACAGCTTAAAGGGACGAGATGGGTTGCATCCCGTCACGAAAACCCCTAGATTGACAGTCGACAGACGTTGAAGGTGTAGTGCTGTGCTGAAATACAGATTTTGAGAAGCCGGATCCGTCTGAACGAGAGAGAGTATCAGACTAGGGTATAGTCCAGTCGTCATGGGTTGGTATAGTGGTGCGGACGGGCCCGACTCCGGAGGATACGAGATGGTATCACTATAATGCGGAAAAATATCCGCCCGGTCCCCCCCCCCCCTCCCTAACCCTAACCTTAACCTTAACCCCCCACCCCAACCCCAACCCCAACCCCAACCCCAACCCCAACCCTAACCCCTAACCCTAACCCTAACTAAAAATAATAATGGAGGGGACCGGGCGGATATTATACCGGTCAATCTCCCAGTGCTACTAGGACAGGCTCGGACATGTAGAGACTAAACGCGAACAACCGTGGCGTTCTGCAGAATGGCCGTCATACGAGTTACGAAACAGTAGAAACATCCCAGTAGAAAACTTCATTTCGCTGACAAAAACAACGAAATGAAGGACCCCCAAGTCGAGCACACGAAAGCACGTGCAGTGTGCACACACGAAACAAACATGTCTTACCGCGTGGAGCTCCAGACTGGGAATGAGTGAGTCGATAGTAACTCGTTAATTAGACCTATATGATGCTGAGGTGTCTTCCTAGGTTGCCCATAGGGCCCTTAAAAAGAGCCTGACCGCTTCTGGTCATGGCATGACAACCCATACATGGAACCATTTTGTACATCATGTTATGAGAGTTGATATGGGTTTAAAACTGAATCATTTGTATTTGTGTACGAGTTTTAGCATTGTTTACTATATATATCGTAATATACCAATTCCTCGGTTCCGTTTTGACGCAAACGTGATTTACTTTGACACCGTGGGACAGGATAAAGTAATATTACTTACATTTATTGCCCTAATTTAAAAACAAAAAACAAAAAAACTAACAACACCATGACAGCACTATCACATTTATCACCAATGGCAGAACTGGTTTTATTACACACCAGTGTAAGATATTGCTCATGTCATAACAATCACTCGATATCTTAACTAGTGTAATATTGACGTGACGTGAGCGTGACGTAGATCACTTGCTGACCCAAGTCGTAAAAAAATAAATAGCATGTAGTAGATCTCGACATCTGCTTCTACGTTGCGGTTTGTCTGCAGTTGGTTTGTAATAAATAAAATACTAAACTTGCTTGCCTGTCATACCATTATTATGAAACTCGTGAACAGTGTTGGTATCTGTCTCGCTTTCGCTCGTCGGATACCAAAACTGTTCATTCATTTCATAAAAATGGTATGACAGGCAAGCTCGTTTAGTATTCTACATGGATATGTATTATCTGCTCTTTCAAATCGGGTTACCTCGAACTCTGACCCACCCAGATATTGTCTAGTATGGTGCTATCTAGATGCTCAAGATTTATTTGTTTAACGACCTCACTAGAGCACATTGAACGAAAGAAATAAAGAAAAAAATGTTTTATTTAACGACGCACTCAACACATTTTATTTACGGTTATATGGCGTCGGACATATGGTTTAGGACCACACAGATATTGAGAGAGGAAACCCGCTGTCGCCACTTAATGGGCTACTCTTTTTCGATTAGCAGCAAGGGATCTTCTATATACACCATCCCACAGACAGGGTAGTACATACCACGGCCTTTGATATGCCAGTCATAGTGCACTGGCTGGAACGAGAAATAACCAAATGGGTCCACCGACGGGGATCGATCCCAGGCCGACCGCGCACCAAGCGAGCGCCTTACCACTGGGCTACGTTCCGCCCCCAAAAATTTGATATACAGTCTTAGAGAGGAAACCCGCTACATTTTTTTTCCATTAGTAGTAAGAGATCTTTTATTTGCAACACCCCACTTACAGGTTAGCACATTCCACAACCTTTCATATAATAGAACGAGAAATAGCCCAATGGGCCCACCGACGGGGATCGATCCTGGACCGACCGCGCATCAAGCAAACGCTTTACCGCTGGGCTACGTCCCGCCCCCCCCCCCCCCCTTATTTTCCTGTCAAAGACAGTGCAGTGCAGTAGTTGACGACAGCATACGTTCTCGATTAAAGGCTACATCACATGATACGAATGCAAGAATAACCGATTGTGACACAAAAACATTTCGATTTAATCGGTTGCTATGCAACCGGCTATTCTCATACAAGGCAGTCGTATTGTATGGCGCCGCCTTGAAAACCCCAAGGGCGATGTCACACGATACTAGTGTCTTGTACGAAAATAGCCACGATAATATGCGATGGCATAGCAACCGATGAACTCGTAATGTTTGTGTTGTCATTCGGCTATTCTCGTGGCAGTTGTCGTACGAAGCACTCGTTTCGTGTGGCGTCGCCCTACCACAAAACATCATTTGGACTGATTTTCGCAAGGATACGATCGTGGATATGTTGATGGATATGTCTTTTAGATATGGCACATAACAGCAGCTAGATAATTAAACAGAGAAATCAAATAATGGTGTGATTATAGCATGTTTATACCACACAAGGCCAAGTGAAAGAAACGTGTGTTTCAGCTGGAGACACGAACATTTAAACGTTTGTTTTGTTTCCGACACCACTAGAGCACATTGATTTTTTTTTAAATCGTAGTCTATTGAATGTCATTTTGACAGGAAACCCGCTACATTTTTCCATCAGTAGCAAGGCATCTTTTTTATATGCACCATCCCACATGATAACACATACCTGAACCTTTGATATACCAATCGTGGTGCCCTGGGCCATATTTCACCAAACATCGTAAGCCTAGTTTTCCACGTAAACGTAAATCTACGACTAAATCACAATTCTTACTACTATTATAGTGCAAAAAATATATTTTGAAGTACACATATTTTATGTTCTTTTGTCCTTAAAATGCTCTGCGGGGCGAGACGTAGCCCAGTGGTAAAGCGCTCGCTTGATGCGCGGTCTGTTTGGGATCGATCCCCGATAGTGTGCCCATTCGGCTGTTCTTCGCTTCAGTCAATGCACCACGACTGGCACATCAAAGGCCGTGGTATGTGCTATCATGTCTGTGGGATGGTGCATATAAAAGATCCCTTGCTGCTAATCGAAAAGAGTAGCCCATGAAGTGGCGACAGCGGGTTTCCTCTCTGTATTTCTGTGTGGTTCTTGACCATATGCCTGACGCTATATGACCTTAAATAAAATGTGTTGAGTGCGTCGTTAAATAAGATGGTTCCATCCTTCCTTTAAAATGCTCTATCTTCCGTAACGATGTAATTTTCTGCGTGAAATAGACATCAAACAGATGTAAATGAATGACCGGTATAACTGCTAGTTGCTGACGTAAACTTACGATGTTTAGTGAAATAGGATCCTGGCTGGAACGAGAAATAGCCCAAGGAGCCCAGCGACGGGGATCGATCCCAGACCGAGCGCGCATCAGTCGAGCGCTTTACCACTCGGCTACGTCCAAACCCTATTAGAGAGATAAGGACTGGGAGGTGCAGCTGGAAGGAGGTGAAGTTGAAAGGTTGGAGTGCTTACGATATCGGAAAGAACACGATGAAATTCGAAGGAGAGACTGGAAAGGAAAAAGGATAAAAGACGGACAAGTTATAGATGGGGAACTAAAACAGGTCTGAATATTCGCACGCACATACATACGTTCCTACACACACACACACACACACACATACACACAGACACACACACCATAGTGTAGGGGTAGACAGAGTGGTCAGGTATTCTGAGAGTGTTTGCAGATTTTGGTTAGATATGCTGGGTATATATGTTCAGTTTTGTTCACGGTCAAAGAATACCTTTTAACCTTATAGCAATACCACAAAACGCTTAATATTTATTCCTTTATTACACTTTTATCAGTTCTTTACAAACACTACCAATAACAACATAAACACGCATACAGAAAAAATTATATACAAATATATATATATATATATATATATATATATATATATATATATATGTGTGAATGATTCGTCACGAGTATTTTTAATATGGGAAATATCAACCGAGGCTTCGTTAATCTGTATTTGTCGAGTCTTTGGCGAGACAAATACTGATTAACAGGCCGAGGTTGATATTTACCATATTAAAAAAATACGAGTGACGAATTCTATTTATCATATCACTGTCAATTTTGTTTATTTTTCACTTAAATGATTAATAAACAAAACCCCAACGCTCGGACGTAACAATTTTTTATGAACATGTCAATCACTCAGCTGATAATCGGTTTGTCAATACACCTTGAAGGTTATCTATGCTTTCTGAAACTAGGTTAAAAGCGGACAGAACGATTGTAGCTATTTAAACAATTTAATACTAATTTAACAGTTTTATATATAAACAATGAAATTATAATAAAATAATTGACAAAAGCCACATTTTTCAAAATAACTTTTCGCGGCATTTTGCTGAGTACTACGTCATTGTCAGACATAGGCGTATCTACGTCACTGACCTATTTAAGGGTTTCATCAAGTTCAGTCGGAGTCGGAATCACTGTCATAAATGATACTTCTTCGTTTTATGGAGACAACAGGACTTTTAGGCTGAGCCACATTTATTACAATGTTGCCCCCACTGACATTGCCTCCAAACATGGTGTTCACACCGCCGGAAATATTAATGATCTCTAATTGTTTCTAATTTAAAAGTGTTGTCGGATTTCTTTCGAAGACGAACACGCGGGTACCAAACTTGAGGATTCACCAGATGTAGATATCGCGGACAGAATGTGCGACAGTTCTTTGTGTTGGTCGTGATTTATATGGCTGTATGCATTAACTGAATGAATATTTTTGTGTCCTGTTATCTGCATGATTTAATGAGCAGGAACGTGATTGTCGTTCAGTTTTTGGACCAGATATTTGCGTGCAGAGTGGTTCGTCAGGCGTTTAGTGGTACACAATTTACCACCCGAACACATGTTTTTCATCAGTCCAGCAAGTTTATTTCTACCAATGCATTGCCTGAGGAACCACTGTTCCAAGTGTGTGTGTGTGTGTGTGTAGCAATGTAGAATGGGTCGTCAGCTTCACAAAAGTTTCGCGGTCGTTTTGAAGAATAAAACTTAAAAACTTCAACGGGACATCGAAGGGGATTTTGTGTGTTTTCCCACATATTTGGAATAACGTTTCTGCAATCGCGGGGATTTTCTCATACTTTGCATACTTGCAAAAGACGACTTCAAAAGACGCCATGTTTGTTCGTCAACAATTTTGACAGGTGAAAATAGTTCCACGTTTCGGTATATAATTTGCGTAATAATGTAATTTGCATACTTATGTTCTAAATATTTGCATACTTATGTCTCAAAATATGTGATTTATGTAATGGGCGTGCCCAGTGATATTCCTTAGTAGTGATATGATAAATATATATATATACATATATATATATATATATATACATATATATATATATGTACATACATATACATACACACACGCGCACACACACACACACACACACACACACACACACACACACACATATATATATATATATATATATATATATATATATATATATATATATATATATATCACAAGTTACTGTATATTATGTAATCAGTTTTGTATGTGATGTTTAAATATGTTCAATGGATCACTGATCTGAAATAAAAATCTATTATTACTGTTATTTATTTATATATATATACAAACCCTGTTTACGTTAAATAAGAGTTCAGAAATATATACTGTAATACAACAACAAAAGCCTACCAATTAGCATTGTCTATCAAATTCTGGTGGAGTCACGTTCAGTAATCAGTTTCGCTTCCAAACAGTTGTCCATAATCGTTAGATGCAGTACACAGGAATGAAAACAACAAAAAAGTAAAATATAATCTTAAGTAAAAGACCACCCATGAGTAACATTTCGTTTACAATGCGCTCTAAATGGAAGAGGATACGTTTTAAACCAACGAGTTGTAAGATAGCGGTTTCTCACGAGCAGGTTTAAAATCAATCTTAAACGTTCCTGCTATCTTAATAGCGTGTGTATCCGGTGAACTTAAACGTCACACAGCAATGAATTTCGGTCGTGCTTATTTCATAGGATGGTATGGTTTTGACGTTCGAGTCATCACCGTGGAACAACCAATCACATACCAAAAACCTCACACGATGTTTTTTGGGTGTAAATTTCATAATTGTCCCCTTAATTTTTTTCTGTCCAGCGACAAGCTCCAGGCTATCCAAAGACAGGCCCCGGGACGGATATGCTCGAAACTTTAGTGGTATATGAGCATGTAAAAAGTATTCCCACTCGCACTCCAACAGAAAGTGTGTGTGTTTTTGTTGTGTGTGTGGGGGGGGGGGGGGGGGGGTGGTTGGGGGATAACTGAGGCGTTGCATTAATATAATGTAGTTTGAGTATGTTGATAAACAAGACTCATTATCCTATACAAAGGCAAAATTTATTACTTCAGAGAAAAATAGTTTGACGCACCGAGAACTGCTCCCACCAGACGCATACCTCCCGTGACGAGGACTTGAATGTGACCTGCGTCTTTGGGTCTCTCTGGGACACTGTACAGGTCTGAGTTTTCGTCAGGACTCAGTTTGGACTCACGACCTTGAGTCGCCCAATACAATGCTTGCAGATGGCTAGGGAACGCATAGGACGGACAGTTACCGTCACTGGTGACGTTTTCAGTATTCATTCCCGAACTGGCTTTATTAACATCACAGTGAGGTGACGGCGTCTTCATCGCGTGATGTGACGTCATGCTTCGATCAGTGACAGGACAGGTCTGCAGGACACTGGTCAGTATGGAAAGACAATGACCATTAATGACGCAATCATCTTCAGGACAGTCTTCACATAAACTGTCCCACGTCTTCTTCACATCTTCACAGGCGTTCACTAATATTGCGTTGCTTTGGCCTGCAAAGAAACAACAAATTTCATTTCAACTTATGTTCGTGCTTATAATCCAATTAAGGTACAAGAACGCTGTCCTGGGCTCGACTATCTGGGCTGTCTGTCCAGGACAGAGGGTTAATTGATAGAAATACACATTTCACTGCAACTTATTTTGGTACTTCTATTCAATAAAGGTTCAAGTATGCTGTCCTGGACACACACTTCGGCTATCTGAACAAGGAGTTAGTGATTAGTTGTTAGTGGTTGGTGAGAGAGAAGTGAGTGTAGTGGTCTTTCACCTACCCATTGAGTCGTTGAAACTCGCTCTGAGTGGGAGCCGGTACCAGGCTGCGAACCCAGTACCTAGCATTGTTATACAGAAAAAAGCACACCCAAAACTATCGAATAAAAACACTTCTAATTTTCAATTTAAAAATAAAATAAAAACAACATTCCACAAATTAATAGTAAAGCAGTTACATTGTGTTTTAGCTGCAGCCCTTACCAAGCAAGAGTGTGTGTGTGTGGGGGTGGGGGGATGGGTGGGGTGGGTGGGCGGGATTTAGTTCAGTCGGTTGAGTGCTAGCCTGAGATGCTTGCGTACCAGGATCGAACCACCTCGGTGGATACATATAACTTAATGGATTTCTTCTCGTTCCAACCAGAGCACCACAACTGATCAAAGGCCGTGGTATGAGCTTTCCTGTATGTGGGAAAGTGCATATAAAAGATCCCTTAGTGCTAATGAAAAAAATTAAGTGAGTTTCCTCTGACAACTGTATGTCAGAATTACCAAATGTTTGACATCCAATAGCCGATGAATCATAAGACTATATGTTCGAATTACCAAATGTTTGACATCCAATAGCCGATGAATCATAAGACTATATGTTCGAATTACCAAATGTTTGACATCCAATAGCCGATGTGCTCTAGTGGCGCTTTAGTCCCGCCCCTGCATTTAGTCAACAACAGAAATAGTATTACTGTATATTATATTCTGAACAGCATTGAAAACGCACCACCAGTTGATGATAACAAATGTGAATGGGGCGTATATCAGCATTAAAAATATCAATGAATAAGTTCTGTACTACCTTATAAACCATGCATGACGACGAATTACTTACAAAAACGATTGCCTCAACACTCCATGAAACACAACACCAAAACACAACATATTGCATGCATAGCATCAAAAACGTAAATTGAATGCAAATCATGCTGATTGGAGCTATAAAAGATGGTCTCTGAAAAGCCACTTTCATTTATGAAGCAGTCTTTGAGGGAACGTTAAACAAGTGATGGCAAGGTTGGCAGCTGAGGAACGTGAACGTGCCTTAGGCATGCTCCAAGTCGGCATTTCGGGTAGAGTCATCGTACAGCGGTTTGGATGCCACCATTCAACAATCACTAAACTCCACAGGAGATACCAGCAGAAAGGAACCACCAGGGACCGCAATCTAATTAAAATTAGCTCCACTATTACATGTGGATCTAAAGACAGCCAGTTGGAGCTCATGTCCACCAATCAAAACCTTACTTGCAGAATCCTGCCAGTGATTTAAAAATAATTTGAAAACATTCCGAATTATCCTGAGGGTATACGACATGTTTCGTGTGAATTACGAATGCCTTAAAACATGTTTTATTTTATAAAATAAATAATTTGTAATGTAAAACTGAAGACTGATTTAGTTTTTTTTTATTTTATAAATAAATAAATATTTTTTAATGTAAAATTGAAAACTGATAACCCACCCGGTACGTATTGGTATGGTTCGCTGTACTGCGGCCACTAAAATAGACTCGCCCGATATTTTTGGAATTTGTATGCTCCGAAATAACGTTATAAAAGGCGAAGTGTGATTGGTCAATATTTAAATTATTATTTACAGACGAAATGTTACCTGGACATTGGGGACTACGCAGGATTCTGCAAGTAAGGTTTTGATTGGTGGACATGAGCTCCAACTGGCTGTCTTTAGATCCACATGTAATAGTGGAGCTAATTTTAATTAGATTGCAGGGACCGTCCACGTCCAGGCCAACGACGTGTTACGACACCACAACAAGATCACCATATTATTCTCCTCCATATTCGTGATCGAACGCTGCCAGCTGCCAGGATTGCACCAACTTTTCAAGGTCGACGAGGGGTTATCAGCGCAGACACTATGCCTTGCCGTCTTCGCTCTGCTGGGCTGGGTACTCAACGACCATATGTTGGACCTAACCTGACTAATCGACATCGAAATTAGCGCCGACGTTTGGCAAGAAGGTATCGTCATTGGAGATTACAACGTTGGCAGGCGTGGAGAACGTTACCACAATGACTGCCTTGTCCAGACGGATTGATGGGGTGGAGGGAGTGTCATGGTGTGGGGCGAATTCAGTTATCATCACCGAACAGCACTCCATGTTTGCCGTGGCAGAATGAATGTCATTTACTACCGGGATAACGTCTTGCAAAATCACGTCATTCCCTTCTTTCATTAGCATCGGGATATGCACACATTTCAGCAAGACAACGCCCGAGCGCACACAGCACGTGTTACAACACAGTATCTAGCAAACAATAATGTTCCTTTACTTGAATGGCAAGCACTGTCCCCTGATTTATCGCCAATAAAGTGTATTTGGGATTACCTTGGTCAACGCATCTCACGTTGTCCACAAATGAATAACCTTCGAGAACTGGAAAACGCACTACAGCAGGAATGGAATGCTATCCCTCAGAACACTATTTGCAGACTTATCGGGTTGCATAGCTTGTGTTACTTCGGATGGTGGTCATACGTGCTATTGACTTTTCATTGTGACCCCACGTGTCTTTCATACGTAGATGAATTAAAACTAATCAATGAGTGTGCATCATTTTTTGTTTGTTGTCATTATCAGTCGTCCATCTATTGCTGTTCACAACAAAAAGATTTATTGCTCAGGTATTCTTTTCGAAATCCAAACATTTCTTGGTAGTGCGTTTTCAATGCTGTTCAGTATAGTATAATACTACTTACCAGACGATTTCGCATATAACTCGTATAAATCCACACCGGGACAGAACACAACTTCATGTATATTATAGTATAATACTACTTACCAGACGATTTCGCATATAACTCGTATAAATCCACACCGGGACAGAACACAACTTTATGTATATTATAGTATAATACTACTTACCAGACGAGTTCGCATGCAACTCGTATAAATCCCCACCGGGACAGAACACAACTTCATCAAAATTGCTTACCTACAATGGACAAACAAAAACCAATTATAAATGTACTTAAATTTGAAAGACGTTTGTATTGTTTGACGACACCACTAGAGCACATTGATTTATTAATCATCTGCTATTGGATATTAAACATTTGGTAATTTTGACATAGTCTTAGAGAGGGAACCCGCTACATTTTTCCATTAGTAGGAAAGGATCTTTTACATGCACCATCTCACAGACAGGACAGCACACACCACGGCCTTTGATATGCCAGTCGTTGTGCATAGGCTGGAAGTAACCCAATGGGCCCATTGACGGGGATCGATCCCAATCCGACCGCGCATCAAGCGAGCACTTTACCACTAGGCTACGTCCCGCCCCACATAAAACAGACAACTTATTTTCGTGCTTATATCCAATTAAGGTTCAAGCACGCTGTTCTGGGCACACACATCAGCTATCTGGGCTGTCTGTCCAGAACAGTAAGTTAGTGGATATTGAACTGTTAGATGGGTGTGCGTAATTTTTGGCATGCTTCCATCGGAGAACTGTTCAAGTTCGCCTGTCATGAGCACAACATCCGACTTCGCCAGACAGTTCTGTTCTTGACAAAGAACTGTTAGATGGGTGTACGTCTGCTTTTAGGACCGATTGGTTGGTGATGTGAAGGCATATTCTTGATTCGCTAATCTCTCGTCCCGTGAAGGGGGGGGGGGGGGGGGGGGGGGGAGGGGTGAAGGGTTAGTTCAGGTGTGGTCACTGTGCTTGTGGAAATTAGTAGCCAGGGATTTTTTTATAATCACTATCCCACAGACAGGATAGCACATTCCACGACATTTGATATACCAGTCGTGGTGACAGGGATTGATTCTAGACCGACCGCGTATCAAGCGAGCGCTTTACCACTGGGCTACGTCCCGCCCCTTTATTTGCTGAAAGCAGCCGGACTCGGTGGTGTCGTGGTTAAGTCACCAGACATAAGTTTGGCAGGTACAGGTTTCGCAGCCCGGTACCTGCTCCCACGCAGAGAGAGTTCTAACGACTGAGTGGGTAGGTTTAAGACCACTACACCTTTTTTTTCTCTCATGTAACCACTAACAACTAACCCACAATCCTGGACAGACAGCCCTAAAGGCTGAGGTGTGGGCCCAGGACAGTGTGCTTGAATCTTAATTGGATAAAAACACAAAAATAAGTCGAAATGAAATGATAATGAAATGTTGAAAGCATGGCCACTTACTTTCAAGATGGAAAGCATACTAGCGACACTTCTGCACCCGCTAAGGGTAAACAAGAGAACCTTGTAGACTCGTCCTCTGGGAAGGGAAAAAACAAATATTGTTACAGGTCTGTAGCCAATTGGGGGTCGGGGTCAGTCGACTCCCCCTACCGGTGACTTTTTTTTTAATATGACCCCGGACCCCCCTAAGCAAATCTGGCGCTTGGTGCCCTCGTGTGCCTCAACATAAGCCTAAACGACCCCCCCCCCCCCCCCCCCCCCCCACACACACACCTCTCAAAATCCTGGCTACGGGCCTGTGATAGTGCCACAAACAGAGCCAAAACAGAGGTTTAGTTTTTGAGTAGGTGGTCACGGAAAGGTAACATTTGTCCTTATGGCTAGAAATGATCACTGAGGTGTTGTGAACATGAAGCCACTTGATGGCAGCGTTTAAAATGCGTGTGAACAAAATGGCGTCAATTTGTCATGATGGTGTGCATATGGAAGGAAGGAAATGGTTTATTTAACGACGCACTCAACACCTTTTATTTACGGTTATATGGCGTTAGACATATGGTTAAGGACCACACAGACATTGATAGAGGAAACCCGCTGTCGCCACTTCATAGGCTACTCATTTTCATTAGCAGCAAGGGATATTTAATATGCACCATCCCACAGACAGGATAACACATACCACGGCCTTTGATATACCAGTCGTAGTGCACTGGCTAGAACGACAAAATACCTCAATGGGCCCACCGACGGGGATCGATTCCAGACCGACCGCCCATCAAGCGAGCGCTGTACTACTGAGCTATGCCCCGCCGTGACTGATGGCGTATGTTTCATAATTTAACATTCATAACTCGGTGGCTGTTCCAGCTTGGAATGTGTTTTGGTGTCAAACCCTATGTTTGGTTTTGGTCAAAGAACATGAAAATAAGATGATTGGGTATAAATGTTACCCTTATTAAAAACAAATACAAATACTTGGTTATTTTCTGTTTAAAAATGTCAAAAATGGCCCTCCTTTTGTTTTTGTTTTAACGAGCTATATATCCGGTCCCATTTCTATCCCGTCTGTATTAATTACTATACCAAGGAATTCTATTTTCCTCTGAAACAGCTTAAATGTTTAAACATAAGCCCATACAGAATCAAAAGACAACAAGCATTTCTTTGATCTCCTGATCCATTAACATGTTTGAGCACCCGCTCCTTGACGGGCCTAGAGATCCCTCTGTCTGTACAATGTTCAACTGTGGAGAACTCACTAATATCAAATTATTATTGGGGCTCAACTGAACACACACATACAATTACACCTACAATATTCACTTCTTGTCTATCTGTTTTCTTATTTAATTGTTGGTTCTTTGTTCGATAGTTTTCCTCCAACGTGGGAATGACATGGTTCACTGATCTGGGATACCGTTTTGTTAACATTTTCATTGCATTTACAAAATGTAATTAATAAAATTAAGACCAACAGTCACTAGCAAAACATTAATTCCAAACAATTGAAACAAAAATGTTGATACAAATAAATTTTTAAATTCAAAATCCAGTTAAGAAATGACTAAAAATTAAATTGTTTTCTTAAAATATAATTTAGAATTATTTTTTATCGATAGATATTGCTTTGCCATTCAAGGAAAAGAAGTCTTTGGGTATGATTCAGTACTCCTGGGAATTCGTTAAACCGGACACCTATATGAAAAACCACCCTGTCCGTATTAACGTTAGTGTGCATTTCAATACTGTACGTGACCTTTTAAAACAATGCACCTTCTCTCTCTGAATACTGTAGTCTGGTTGAATTACCACTTGGGTGTGCAAAATTTGATGTATAGTTGTTCTCTGCAGATTCTGACTCTGTAGGGGATCGACATCGATAATCCACCGGGTGCCACCCGGGCACCCTTCAGGAATTTAGAAACATCCAAGATGGCGGCCAAGATGGTGGCCAAATAAGGAAATGGCCATAGTTTGTTTATAATTGACCGAAAACAACAATTCTTGCATCAACCTAATGGTTTTAGGAGCCAAGGAAAACACTGGTGCCAGCAAAATTCGGATTTGATGAATGGGTTTCGTAAATACAAGATGGTCGCTAATATGGCAGTCGAAATTGAGAAATTGGCAAATGTTGCACACTTCGACCCCAAATTGACACTTGGCAACTGGACTGTAGTTTGCCCTTTTTAAACGTTGCACAATCTTCCTACAAAAATCCTATAGGTTAAAGACTCACTGAATAGTGGCTGCCTCCTTCTCTGATTTCTCCGAGAACCACTCAACACATTGCTGCAATTGAAATCATGAAACATATACAATAATATTGCATCGATGGAACCTTGTTTCTGCCCTGGGCGCCAGTGGGCTCGCAGAGGACTATGCGAGTGATATATTGCATCAATGGAACCTTGTTTCTGCCCTGGGCGCCAGTGGGCTCACAGAGGACTATGCGAGTGATATATTGCATCATCTGGAAACAGGTCTCTGAGAATTGAAAATCTGCGGGACCCATTTATCGGTTACGCAGAAATAAATCCATGTAACCCATTTCCTTTTTGCGTAACCAGTTATATCCAAGGAAATGGTGATCTGAATTTTGCGCAAACAAAAAATAGGTTATGCAAAATTTGATTCGCGCGAGCAACGCGCGAACGAAACGATCGTTCTGGGAAATTAGCGCAGTCTTAACCGAAGGAAGTCTATTATGCAGCCAGGTTGCATCAGTAAAAGTTAGTACACTTTTGTGAGAGAAGTCTATTTGAAGTAATACACAGAGACTAATACATGAGTGGCCGTTAGATACCATTTATCTCACAACGAGTTGTTTTAAAATGTATCTAACAAGCGAAAGTGAGTTTAAACGAGTTGTGAGATAAATTTTATCTAACGGACACGAATGTATTATTCTATGTCTTACATATCCTCAAACAACTGGTTTTAAGCAAATTTTAACATCTGTTTCGACTAAAAGTTATTTACAGCCGTTGTACTTGTAGCTGACTTACGCGTCACAGACACATGATTGTCAGGTTAACTATATGTCACAGTGTAATCGATTTCCATCGTGTGTTTATTTATTTATTATTATTATTATTATTATTGGACGTGTGGCATTGGTGACCTGGTCATCACCTAGGAGCAGCCAGTCGTATGTCTTGAAATTGTTAACACACGTACATGTTTAAACAACTATGTGTTATCAAAAATAACACATGATGTTCTCACCAACAGGTGTGTAAGAAAAACCTTTTGTACAAGCTGTTTTAGGATTAGTCTTATGACAGAAATGTATTCGAAATCAGATCTAATGATCACATCATCCTGGGAATCTGTTCAGATCAAATAAAAGCTGATGCTAGTCAGTGTCATTGACCTTTCATCTGACCAGCCACAACACTACAGCCATATACGTGACGTTTCGTAATAAATCTGCGTTGGCTCAAACAGTTAAAATTAACAGTTAACAGTTAAAATTGCGTTGGCTCAAACAGTATTATATCTACAATAGGAAACTCGTGGGGGATTTCAAATTACATTGCTGATGTCCAACAAAAAGAACAGAGAGAGAGAGAGAGAGAGAGAGAGAGAGAGAGAGAGAGAGAGAGAGAGAGAGAGAGAGAGAGAGAGAGAGAGAGAGAGAGAGAGAGAGAGAGAGAGAGAGAGGGAGGCCAGGAGCATTTGCATATAACCTGGAACAAATTAGTAGAAAGCTGATTTTTTGCAGTAGAGCTCCAGAAAGTCATACCTGTAACAACATCACAAAGTTCTACAAATTCTACCCTGTGACATTTTTAAAAATTCAAGATGGCTGCCATTACCATCAGCGATAAATGGGAAAACTCCAAAAGCATCATAACTGCTCAATCACAGGCTTCAGAACAATGGTTTTTATGTGTAAATCCATGTTTGGAGTGTGCTGAATCCAATGGGTGCAAATATGTTTCAATTCCATCTGAAATAATCCAAGATGGCTACCAACAAAGCTAATAATCGGCTAAAAGCCAGGTATTTCTTTACTTTAGAGCCATAATAATACATAATTCCCCATATATTAAATTGAAGAGGGGTTTTACAAACAAAATCTTGATAAATGGAGATTCAGCATGTGTGTGCATTATAAAATTGCAAGTGAATTTTGAGCTTGCGTATCAATTTTCTTTTCTTATTTTATAATTTCATTTGACCAGTGCACTAAATATGTTACCAATTTCACTATCATTTGTTTGTTGGGCAACAATAACTTAACCCTTTTAGCATTGTAGGAGTACCTTCTAATGGATTGGTTAGTATTTTTCCATTTGATTTTCAATAAACAAAATGGCCGCAAACCCACATAATGAGAAATATTGAAATATGCATAGCATTAGCTAAATGGCATTTACACTTTATTTCCTAATACTCTAAATGAAGACGATAGACCCCAACTTTCTTATTCTTATATTTATATATAATTTTATTAGGTACTTTTGATTTGTTGGTTTGTAGAAATAAAAATAATACCACATAAATCAAAATACATATAATGTATTTAATATACTAAGATGAATGTTTTAATAAAATATTCATATTACAGCGAATATGAAGATAGATTGTGAATCACTTCAATTGTTAACATGTTATATATTTTCCACTTAAGGTATTACTTTATTTTGTGAGACTAGTTGTCTCAACCTGAAACTATCTATTTTTCTTTGTGTTTTGCACAAAAGTTGTCCGAAAAGCATTCACTTGATGTTTGTCCTGTCACATTTGACCAACCCCTGTACATCAAATTGTGATATCGTCTTTCCCAGCACTCAATAAGATTGTTGTTAGATTTGATGAATTTAACTTACTCATGTCGTATATGGGGTCAGTTGGATATGTAATGGGTGGTAGTGGTTTAGAATGTCTGTGGGCGACTGTTTATGCTCCAAATACTGCCATCCATATGATGACAGGTCATGCGTATGCTCATGCACTCCACGCTCATCTTTTGTCCAAATTACTACAAACACCTGGATTTCTCAGTAGCATAAATCTCACTCGTCTCCAGGCTATACATAAATGTCTGCTGGATAGTGAATGTCCAACTGACTTTGTGGACAATGATGAATATTTCCAAAAGCTCACACATATTATGGATAGGCTGATGGAAGATGCCGCCACTCAAAGTAGAACGGGTAAACTTTGGGTTGAATATTTAAAACAAGTGCCCCTCATTAGGCGTTTCATCCGAGCAGAGCGCACTGTAGTCAGTGAAATAAACCCCTTGTTCCATGCTGCTGGTCACATCGCATATGCAATATCTGCCCGTCTCTAGCTTGAGCAGGTGAAAGTGCTGATGGATATAATGTCTGCTGAGCAGTATTATGCCTTCACCAAGAGAGGGTTATTTTTCATTCGAAGAACAGATAAATTCTGGAGTAACCAAACAATAGAACAAGATTTGATGCGATTGCTGAAAACCTCTGGAGGTATGGCACATGGTCGAACACACTGAGCAAATGGGTGCATACTATGTCCCGCTGTATCCCGATCTGTGTTGCCTTGGAAACCTTTACGGGTGTGCATAGTAACACCTCTGACCAGCATGTGGACCTTCATGCCAGTAGCACAGCCCGAGATAGAAAAGACTTTGAAACCTTCCTCCATTGGTTGGAAGCGCATTCTCTATTCTCCTGTGTAGAGCACAATAATTCGCTGATCTGTGTAGCAAGTGGTGTCATTACTGGGAAGTGTGTTAATGCAGATCAAACTGTTGCTCTTGACATAAAGCATAAAAGCTGCTTCGGCTGTTACTGGGCAAATGTATGCCAACATGAAGTTGAAGAGAAACGACAGAGTCAGCAGCATCAGTGGTAAAAAAAAAACCGTATCACTATCAGTGCTGTTGAGTTGGAAGTGAATAGCACATTGTTATTCATGAGAGTCACATGTGTGATTAAGGATAGTTATGAGATGGTAGCTTATCTTCTTCACGAGTTTGCAAAACAGCCACCCTCCTTATTTGATAAAGGGATTATGAGGAAAAACACAAAGAGTGTTCTTGGTAACATCCTAAAGTCGAAAGTAAGTGTCCACCTTCAATGTCCGGATGACGCACGCTTCATTCTTGATGAAGGTCACCTCCTCCAAAGCTTGCCTTGGCCTACTGGTGCCACATATGACCATGTCTGTGACCACTATGTGTCATATTTGCTTGAACACTATGCATCAACTGTCATGGATGCTGCCCAAACACCTGTTGTTGTTATAGCGACTGACACCGATTTACTGGTGATGATGGCTGCACAATCCACCTCAAACATGGATCTCTATATGCTTTCTGGGCATAACCCATTGCAAGTATACTGTATAGGTGAAGTTCAAGCAGCTTTTAGAAACGCCAAACAACATATGTTTCTACATCCAATCACAGGGTGTGATACAGTGTCTGCCCTCTACAATCAAGGGAAGAAGAAGGCTCTTGCACAGGTTAATGATGGTGTTGGAGAGTTATTTCTGCTAAAGCTATATGAAGCAGTTATATCGAAGTCACTGGACAAGCATTGTTATGCCATTTAGTTTCAATGTGTTCATAAAGCATCTTTATCTTCATTTGATTTTAAGTTGGAATCACTCCCTCCAACTTCAGCAGCTGTGCAATATCATAGCTTTAGAGCATACCATACTGACCAGCAATGGCAAAGGAAGAGTTGTCACCAACTGAATAGGGATGGCAGTACATGGAGGGACTGCTTGTTCCAATCGAAACTGATAGGCCTGTTGCTCCAGAGAATGTGCTAAAAATTATATCCTGTGCCTGCAGGGGAGGGTGTGGAAAACGGTGGGGCTGTTACAAGGCAGGGTTGCAATGCACCTTCTTGTGTCCTGTCTGTGGTGGACACAACTGTACAAATTAGTATGCTATAAATGCAGAAACTGACGTTATTGATTAGATAGCTAATGTAAGCTAATTATGAGTAGTCAAAAGTTGGTTTTAATTGCTTATTGTAATCTTTGTATTTTTAGTATATTGATGCAAATATAAAATTTATGTAGTATATCGTTATAAAGTTATGCAAATATTTCGATTTTGGAGCCAAATATTGGTCTCGTTGGCGGCCATTTTGGATTTATGCTAAGTAACTCAGCTCCAAGACAAATGTATATAGCTTCATTGGATTTATCGCATGTCAAATATGAATTTACACATTTTTCTAAGGCTGGTGGTTGAGCGGTTATGATGCTTTTGGAGTTTTTCAATTTTTCTCTGATGTGATGGCGGCCATCTTGAGAGAGAGAGATAGCGAAAATGAGGTCCGAAGTTTGTTTTGTTCAACGACACCACTAGAGCACATCGATTAATTAATCATCGGCTATTGAATGTCAACCATTTGGTAATTCTGACCAGCAGGAGATCTTTATATGCACTTTCCCACAAACAGAAAAACACATACCACGGCCTTTGACCAGTTTTTGGTGCACTGGTTGGAACCCAATCAGTTGAATGGGTCCACTGAGGTGGTTCGATCCTGGGACGCAAGCACAACAAGCGCGCACAGAGACAGAGAAAGTGAGAGACAGAGAGACAACAGAGAGATAGAGAAAATGATAGACAAGACACAAGCTGACATACATAGACACCGAAACTGACAGACAGATGGACGGACAGACAGACAGACAGACCTGCATCCTCTCCTTGGTGTGAGCTCCGTCCAGGTAGTAGGTGAGCTGAGGACGACAGATCGTCTGAGCCCTGCCGGGCCAAGAACACCGGGCCAGTCCTGTAACAGACGAAGATATTAGTTTTACTAAAACGGATACAAAGATTCCTTTGCTATTGGCTCACTTGAAGCAAGGCGGCGTGGAACCCTGAAAAAAGGTTGTTTTGTTTAACGACACCACTAGTGCACATTGACTAATTAATCATCGGCTATTGGATGTCGTCAAACATTTGGTAATTTTGACCTGTGGTCTTAAATTAGGAAACCCGCTACACTTTTTTTTTCGTTAGTAGCAAGGGATATTTTATATGCACCATCCCACAGACAGGATAGCATATAATACGGCCTTTGATATACCAGTCGTGTGCACTGGCTGGAATGAGAGATAGCCTAATGGGCCCACTGACGGGGATCGATCCCAGACTGACCGCGCATCAAGCGAGCGCTTTACCACTGGGCAACGTACCGCCCCGTAACACTGTAACTTATTGTCTATCTTCCCAGGATGCATTTTTATATTGCAGCTGCACTAACTTTAAAAAATAGTTTTAAAATTTTATTTTTATATTTGTGCTACAGTTTTATTTCATTTTTAAGATAAAGAAAGAATAGTTTTGTTTAACTTATGAACAGAGATTGGATTACTTATTTGCAATATCAGATATGTTAAAAAGTTTGTTCTGTCTAACGACACCACTAGAGCAGATTTATTAATTAATAATCGGCTATTGGATGTCAAACATTTGATAATTCTGACTCGTAGTCAACAGAGGAAACCCGCTATGTTTTTTCCTAATGCTGCAAGGGTCTTTTATATGCACTTTCCCACAAACAGGAAAGCACATAGCACGGCTTTTGACCAGCTGTGGTGCACTGGTTGGAACAAAAAAAAAAAAAAAAAAAAAAAAAACAAACAACAACAATCAGTTGAACAAATCCAGCAAGGTGAATAACTTATTTGCAACATCAGATATGTTGATTAATCAATGTGAATATTCATAAAGTGTCGTGAACTGTATTTTTATGCCTTTTATCACAGCTTGAAACGATTACTCTAAAACTGAGCAACAAAACCGTTATCCGCCATCAAGACCGCATCTCTGTACATTGCAGAATCCAATGGGCGTTTGGCAAAACAGATGATGATTCCATGAATCTCTATCTAGCGTCTCGTCTGTAGGAGGACAGCCACTCCCGAGGAGATCCTTTACAGGACAATACACCATTTGACTGTCACAGAGAGGACTGCCACTGTTACTGGTAATTAAGTTTGGAAATCTATTTATGAACAATACAGACTGGATGTTTGACGATTATTATACCAGGACTAAACTAAAACGTACCTTCAGTTTCGTCAGTGCTGAGTTGAAAGACAGGTAACACAGGAATGTCCTTCACACTGGGTACAGACAACACATCATAGACATACTGATTTTCTGGGGGAAAAGAGAAACAGATTTTGTTGTTTAGCACTGTATTTTATTGTTACATGTATTATAATCATGATCATGATGATGATGATCATCCTCATCAGTAGTAGTAGTAGTAGTAGTAGTAGTAGTATTAATAGTAGCAGTATTAGTTGCAGCAGCAGCAACAGTAGTAGTAGTAGCAGTAGTATTAATAGTAGCAGTATTAGTAGCAGCAGCAGCAACAGTAGTAGTAGTAGTAGTAGCAGTAGTATTAATAGTAGCAGTATTAGTAGCAGCAGCAGCAACAGTAGTAGTAGTAGCAGCAGTAGTAGTAGTAGTAGTAGTAGTAGTAGTAGTAGTAGTAGTAATAGTAGCAGTATCAGTAGCAGCAGCAGCAACAGTAGTAGTAGTAGCAGTAGTAGTAGTAGTAGTAGTAATAGTAGCAGTATCAGTAGCAGCAGCAGCAACAGTAGTAGTAGTAGCAGTAGTAGTAGTAGCAGTAGTAGTAGTAATAGTAGCAGTATCAGTAGCAGCAGCAGCAACAGTAGTAGTAGTAGCAGTAGTAGTAGTAGTAGTAGTAGTAGTAGTAGTAGCAGAAGCAGTACAACTAGTAGTAGTAGTGGTAATAGTAGTAGTGGTAATAGTAGTAGTAGTAATCGTAGTAGTGGTAGTAGCAGCAGCATCATCATCATCAGCAGCAGCAGTAGTAGTGGTGGTAATAGGTAGTAGTAGTAGTAGTAGTAATAGTAGTAGTGGTAGTAGTAGCAGCCGCAGTAGCAGTAGTAGTAGTGGTAATAGTAGTAGTAGTAGTAGTAGTAGTAGTAGTAGTAGTAGTAGTAGTAGTAGTAGTACTAGTAGTAGTAATACTAGTAGTAGTAGTAGTAGTAATAGTAATATCAGTAGTAGTAGTAGTAGTGGTAGTAGTAGTGGTAGTAGTAGTAGTAGTATTAGTGGTAGTAGTAGTAGTAGTAGTAGTAGTACTAGTAGTAGTAATACTAGTAGTAGTAGTAGTAATAGTAATAGTAGAAGTAGTAGTAGTAGTGATAGTAGTAGCAGCAACAGTAGTAGTAGCAGTAGCAGTAGCAGCGGCAGCAGCAGTAATCGTGGTGGTGGTAGTAGTAGTAGTAGTAGTAGTATGTTTACTTTGACTGGCCTTTGGTGTTGTGATTTTTTTAATGGACTGAAGGCTGGTAGGTACTGGGCTCGCATCCAGGTACCAGCTCCCACCCAGAGTTTTGACGGCTCAGTGGGTAGGTGTAAGACCACTACATCGATTTGTCTCTCACAAACCACAAACAAGTAACCATCAACCCATCGTCCTGGACAGACAGCCCAGACAACTGAGGTGTGTGCCCAGGATAGCGCATTTGAACCTTATTTCGATATAAGCACACACCAAATATAGTAGTAGTAGTAATTTTGACATATAGTCTTAGAGAAGAAACCGGCAACATTTTTCCATTAGCAGCAAGATATATTTTATATACACCATCCCACAGACAGGATAGCACATAACATCATAGCACGGCCTTTGATATACCAGTCGTGGTACACTGGTTGGAAAGAAAGAAGTGTTTTATTTAACGACGCACTCAACACATTTTATTTACGGTTATATGGCGTCAGACATATGGTTAAGGACCACACAGATTTTTTTAGAGGAAACCCGCTGTCGCCACATAGGCTACTCTTTTTACGACAGGCAGCAAGGGATCTTTTATTTGCGCTTCCCACAGACAGGATAGCACAAACCATGGCCTTTGTTGAACCAGTTATGGATCACTGATCGGTGCAAGTGGTTTACACCTACCGATTGAGCCTTGCGGGGCACTCACTCAGGGTTTGGAGTCGGTATCTGGATTAAAAAGTCCATGCCTCGACTGGGATCCGAACCCAGTACCTACCAGCCTGTAGACCGATGGCCTGCCACGACGCCACCGAGGCCGGTCACTGGTTGGAAGCACAGAAATAAGTAAAATTGACCGTTTAGTGAAGAGGGAATAACTCATTTTCATAGATACATGTAAGTGTGTGGGGGAGTGGCGGAGTGGGGGTGGGGGTGGAGAGGATCGGGTGAATTAGCTCAGTTGTAAGAATGCTCGTCTGAGGTGCTTTGGTCGAAGGATAGAAACCTCGCGGTTGACCCAATCTCTGATTGAGGTTTTCCCACCCCACACAGTCTGGACTAGAATATTAAAAGTCGTGGTATGTTCTGTCCTTTCTGTGGGAATTTTAGTTTTGTTTTACGACACCACTAGAGAACATTGACTAATTTATCATCAGCTATTGAATGTCAAACACTTGGTAATTTTGATACGTAGTCATCAGAGGAAACCCGTGACATTTTTCCTAAAGCTGTAAGGTATCTTTTACAGGCATTTCCCCACAGACAGGAAAGCACATACCACGGCCTTTTAACCAGCTGTTGTGCACTGGTTGGAAAAATGTCTGTGTGAAACGCATATTAAAAACACTGACGCCAATGGCGAAAACTGTAACGAGTTTCCTCTAAAATTGTGTCGTAAACTCAGAATTATCAAATGTTTGACAGCTTGCCGAAGATTCATAAATAAATGTACTCTAGTGGTGTCTATTGGAATTATCAAATGTTTGACAGCTTGCCGATGATTCATAAACAAATGTACTCTAGTGGTGTCTATCGGAATTATCAAATGTTTGACAGCTTGCCGCTGATTCATAAACTAATGTACTCTAGTGGTGTCTATCGGAATTATCAAATATTTGACAGCTTGCCGCTGATTCATAAACTAATGTACTCTAGTGGTGTCTATCGGAATTATCAAATATTTGACAGCTTGCCGCTGATTCATAAACTAATGTACTCTAGTGGTGTCTATCGGAATTATCAAATATTTGACAGCTTGCCGCTGATTCATAAACTAATGTACTCTAGTGGTGTCTATCGGAATTATCAAATATTTGACAGCTTGCCGCTGATTCATAAACTAATGTACTCTAGTGGTGTCTATCGGAATTATCAAATGTTTGACAGCTTGCCGCTGATTCATAAACAAATGTACTCTAGTGGTGTCTATCGGAATTATCAAATATTTGACAGCTTGCCGCTGATTCATAAACTAATGTACTCTAGTGGTGTCTATCGGAATTATCAAATATTTAACAGCTTGCCGATGATTCATAAACTAATGTACTCTAGTGGTGTCTAGAAGTTCATTTATACTGACCTTTGCTGGTTCTGTTTACAAATACCCGACACAGCTGTAGAGCGAGTCCCGCGTTAACGAACAGAACGTTTCCCTCAATACCCAAACGTATCTGTTGACCCGTGGCACAGAACTCGTGTAGGGTTGGAACTCGGTACAGAGGTGCCTAGAGTAGACGTAAACAACAAACACTATAACATGATACAGAGGTGCCTAGAGTAGACGTAAACAACAAAAACTATAACACGGTACAGAGGTGCCTAGAGTAGACGCAAACAACACAAACTATAACATGGTACAGAGGTGCCAAGGGTAGACGTAAACAACACAAACTATAACATGGTACAGAGGTGCCTAGGGTAGACGTAAACAACAAACATTATAACACGGTACAGCGGTGCCTAAAGTAGACGTAAACTACAAACACTATAACATGACACAGAGGTGCCTAAAGTAGACGTAAACAACAAACACTATAACACGGTACAGAGGCGCCTAGAGTAGACGTAAACAACAAACACTATAACACCGTACAGAGGTGCCTAGAGTAGACGTAAACAAGCACTATAACACGGTACAGAGGTGCCTAGAGTAGACGTAAACAACAAATACTACACCACGGTAGAGAGGTGCCTAGAGTAGACGTAAACAACAAAACATATATCATGGTACAGAGGTGAAGTAGAAATAAACAGACAACTATAAATATGTCAGCTGTAGTGTTGAAATACGATTCAGAATTACAACACGGCCGTTGAAGAAGGTTTTGGATGGGGAAGTTGGTACATAAATACAAATAATCATTAAAAGAAGGCTACACACGAATGTTAATTGTATGTGGCAAAGATTGAAGACCGCAGCCAACATAATAGAAGAATGTGGCGTCACGGATTAAAATTTATGACTGGAAATGGCTCTTACATTTAATTCAAATTTCAAGTCGGGGGATTATTGATCTTTATTAAATGTTTAAATTTTGAAGAAAAAAAACACCTCGATATTGCTGCTTTAATGAATATCCTGTGATCGTTCAAAGAGAACGGCCTCAGTGTAATAATATTTTGTTTTAAAATATTTGACTAATACTCGATATTGCTGCCTTAATGGAGACTGAACCCATTCTCCTGTGATCGCTCAAAGAAAACTGCCTCAGTGTAATAATACTTTGTTTAAAATATTCAATAGTCGATATTGCTGCTTTAATGAAGACTGACCCCAATCTCCTGTGATCGCTCAAAGAGAACGGCGTCGGCATCTGGTGGCTGACTGACAGTCAGAGCGGGTGCTCCCTTCTGAAAAACATCCACACACATCATATAATACAGATATGTCTGAATTACGGAAGACCATTTTTTCGTTTTATTACACCTCTCTCTGTCTTTGTCTGTGCCCCCCCCCCCTCTCCCGCAGACAGGATAGCACATACCACGGCCTTTGTTATACCAGTCGTGGTGTACTGGAACGTGAAGCTGCCCAATGGACCTCT
>NC_054711.1:19104353-19122209 GCF_016097555.1 Gigantopelta aegis
TTTGGTCAGTAATTTCCCTTTTTCGTGCTCTGAAAAGAAATAAAAATATGAAAAATAATCTATATTTATGAGCAATTATAATTTTATAAAAGAAGTTTGTTTTGTTTAACGACACCACTAGAACACATTGATTTATTAATCATCGGCTATTGGATGTCAACCATTTGGTAATTTTGACATGTAGTCTTAGGGAGGAAACCCGCTAAATTTGCCCATTAGTAGCAAGAGATCTTTTATATACACCATCCTATAGACAGGATAGCACATACCACGGCCTTTGATATACCAGTCGTAGTGCACTGGCTAGAACGTGCAATGGCCCAACGGGCCAACAGAAGCACCACTGGTGAAAGGCTGTAGTATGTGTTTTCCTGTATGTGGGACAGTAAATATAAAAGATCCCCAGCTGCATTAGAAAAACAAATGCAACTGGTTTCCTCTGATGACTACGTGTCTGATTATCAAACATTTGACATCCAATAGCCGATGATTGATTAATCAATGTGCGTTAGTGGTGTCGTTAAACAAAACAAAGAGTGGTTTTAGTATTTGGTCCAAACAACTCACCTGGTAGGAAGATGGTCCAGAAGCAGGTTTTTCTGCTTCAAGCACCGATTCCATGAGCCTTGAATTAGTATGACTAATTAAAATACCCCTGTGATGGAACATGCTCTTAATTTTTGTTTTCGCCTGTGGCGATATTAATTGTGTTAGACGGCCGTGTGCAGTTCCAAATTGCACTTAGCCCAGGTGGGCAACTTGTTACGTGATACCTTTGCGCGACGGTAGACGAGCTGTTCTAATACACACCCAGCGCAGATGCGGAGGCCATGTGGCGAGTAGTTACGTAATACCTCCGCGAGTGCGGTTTTTACAACCGTGATTTGGCGACCAAGGCGTCAGCCAGTCTGACGATCAGAGAAAAATATACCGACTCTGGGAGAGGTGGGAATATCAGATGATAGGTGAGGTACCGCGTTGTGCCCCCAGGCGATATTCGCTGTCTCTGAGATTTTCGAATAAATAGCTAGGGTTTTAGAGTTATCGAGGAGAGACATATCGGACGGCTCCAGGGAACGTTAGTCCATTTGGACTTTGGTAAATATATTATTTCTGCTCTGTTGTATAACCTTGATGTGATTGATGTGACTTTTCATATTTTAATACTGTATTATACCAATATTATTTAGACAGTGTCTTCGGTCATCTGACGAAGTAAATCGTAGTCTTACTGTTCTATATTTATACGAGTATTTGGTAATATAAAGCTTAGCCAGTCAACCTAGAGGACGTAGGTAAACTGTAGGTTATTGTCTTTATTGTGATAGGTAACAGTATTAATTCTGTGTTACAAGGTTACTGAACGAGTAGTAGGGTTAATTAAAAATTAACCAGTTAGGAATAGTGTTGTAATTCCTTTATTAATTAAGTTCCCCTGGCAGCGTTTCTCAATTATCACACGTTACTGAACGAGTAGTAAGGGTTAATTAAAAATTAACCAGTTAGGAATAGTGTTGTAATTCCTTTATTAATTAACTTCCCCTGGTAGCGTTTCTCAATTATCACACGTTACTGAACGAGTAGTAAGGGTTAATTAAAAATTAACCAGTTAGGAATAGTGTTGTAATTCCTTTATTAATTGAGTTCCCCTGGAAGCGTTTCTCAATTATCACACGTGTGGGTGTTGTGTCACGGTGAAGTGAATCGCATATTGTGTAAACTAGACACCTAGAGATTAACTAATTAAGTGATCAGTTAGTTCTGGGTTGTTATTATTGTTGTTGTTATTAATTAACTACTGCGGCAGTACATTTGTCAGCGTAGATTAATACAGATTCCAAAGTGTATTGTGTTTTTGTTGTGTTTTCTAGTGAACTAAACGTGCTATAATAATATATACTTTATATAAGATCTTATCTCTGATCATTACTAGACGAGCCAAAGCGGTTTTGAACTGCCCGTTACAGAGAGATCTAATAGATATACAGTTAGGAGAGATATTTGGACAATCGTGTTTCATTCAGTTACGGGTATTATAGGATCCCCGTGACAGGAGTAGAAAATTGGGGGCTTGTCGGGGATCTGAAACGGGACATGCATATTTAAAAAAGTATTGTTTGTAAATGGGGGCTTTATAAATTAATTTTACAAATTAACTAGATGTAGCAACGTTGTTCACTAGAAAATTAATTAATAATAAGTGCGTCATATCTAAACATGGATAAGAATTTGCTGGATAGGCCTACGCTCAGTGTAGTGGAGATTAAGCGAGCACGTAAGGCCGAATTAGTTGAAATCGTGGGTGAGCGAGGAATTGATTTAACATCAGCTAAAACCTTAGGTGATATAAAGACAATTATTATCCAGGAAGTTTTTGGTGATAGGCCTGTTATGGAAGACAGTGAGATTGTTCCAGGGATAGTGATAAATGAGTTAAGTGTGGAACAACAATTAGCTTTTAAAAAACTTGAGTACGAAAGAGAAGAACGTGCATTAGATAGAGAGAGAGAGAAAGGGAAGATAGAGAGAGAGGGATAGAGAAGAGAGAGAGAGAGAGAGAGAGAGAGAGAGAGAGAGAGAGAGAGAGAGAGAGAGAGAGAGAGAGAGAGAGAGAGAGAGAGAGAGAGAGAGAGAGAGAGAGAGAGAGAGAGAGAGAGAGATAGAGAGAGAGAGAGAGAGAGAGAGAGAGAGAGAGAGAGAGAGAGAAGAGAGACATAGTGATGGAGAATTTCAGTTACAAAAATTAAAAGTGGCACATGAGTTAAAGTTGAATACTGAAGAAGTTAGACGAGAGGCAGGAAATGGTTTTAACATGTCGGAGGCTTATAGATCAGTGCCGGTATTTGATGACCAGGAGGTACGTATGTTCTTCCAACTTTTTGAACGGGCCGCTAAGCAGCTAAATTGGCCGCAGTCTAAGTGGACATTGTTAGCCGTGTCTAAGTTTAAGGGGAAGGCTAGTGTAGCTTATAATTCAATGAGTGATGAGCGAGTAAGTCAGTACGACCTAGATAAGGCGGCAGTGTTGAGGGCTTATGAATTACGACCTGAGGATCATCGTTTACGGTATAGCGAGTTGAGAAAAACGCAGGGTCAGTCTTATAGTGAGTTTGTGGCTAATAAGGCAGGGATGTTTGATAAATGGGTTGTTTCTCATCAGGTAGAGTCATATACCGAGTTACGGGAGTTGTTGATCTTACAGGACATTAAAAATGGATTACCAGTTAGCTTACGTATTCATTTAGAGGATCGTGATGTCAAAAAGATAGAGGAGGCAGGCATAGTGGCAGATGATTACGTGTTAATACACAAAGCTCAGGCAGTACAGGGTAGCTCTTTACAACAGGGTGATAAGAAGAAATTTCAGCCAGGTTTTTCCCCCGGGAAAGTAACTATCGGGGAGAGTCATCTAGTTGGTCAGCTAGTCAGGCAAGGAATGCACCTGGTGGGCAAAGTAAGGATAGGCCTGCATTATCAGCCAATGCACGAACTTTTCGTCCACATTGCAGTTACTGTAAAAAGGATAACCATTTTGTCGGGGACTGTTTTAAAAGGAAACGCGATAATGCGCACGTGGTCGGTTTAGTGAAGTCAGCTCCGTTAGCGAGAGAGTTAATGGTTAGTCCCATGGCAGAGAAAGTAAACCCGTATGTGTCCACTGGTATGGTTTGTGATGTGAAACAAGAATTGAGTCCTAAGGCAATATCAATCTATAGAGATACCGGGTGTAGTCAGAGTCTGATCACGCAAGAGTGTTTAGCTGGTATTGAGAATTCAGATACAGGACGTAGTTTGGCTTTAACCTCAGTTACTGGAGAAAAAATGGTTGTCCGGTTACATAATGTTTTCTTGTGTTCGACGTTTGTGACGGGACCAGTCGTTATGGGTGTTGTGAAGGACTTGCCTGTTGAAAACATAGGAGTTTTGTTGGGTAATGATTTGACTAGTCAGTGTTGTCAGCCGAAATGTAACCAATTGTTAATTAAAGACAGCCCTTTACCCATAAAAGAGTGTGAGGTTGATGAGGTTAGTTATCCTGCGTCTGTAAAGACTAGGGCTATGGCCAGTAGGTTAGCACGGAACCCAGAGGATATTTGTGATTTGTCTGATACGTGTGTGAGCCATGAAATTGGAGTGGATGAGGTTATCAGTAAAATGGTAGATAAGTCAACTGAGGAATTAAATATGGTGGAACCTGTTGATCTCCCGCAGAGGGTAAATGAACCAGTTGTGTTTGATAGAGGGGACTTACCTTGTATTAGACGAGAGTTAATTCTAGAGCAGGGGGCTGATCCAAATTTGTTGGCAGCTCGCACTACCTTGTTAACTGTGGACAAGGGAGTATTAATGAATAAGAGAGTTAGGGATAGGAAGGCTAGGAAGCAACTGAGCTATGCTCAGAGCAAAATAAAATCAGTGTTTGATAGGAAGGCTAGGAGTCGGGAATTTAAACCAGAGGATAAGGTGCTGCTGTACCTTCCCATTAAACGGGGTTCATTGCAGAACAGGTATGTCGGTCCCTATGTTGTGCACAAACGGGTTAATGAGACAGGGTATGTGATAAACACTCCTGATAGGGTTAGGAAAAGTAGGTATTGTCACATCAATTTGCTAAAAGGTTATTTTGACAGACTGCCGATAGTTCCAGATTTACCGGTCCAAATTGAGAGTCACGCAATTTCCTGTGATGACGTCAAGACTGCAGAGATCAAATTAACCAACAGCCAGATTCTAGCAGACTTGAGTTCCTATCTACAGCACCTTGACAGCCCCCAGTGAGCAAGGCTGACTACGTTGATACAAGACAATGTTTCCATTTGTCAGGAATTTCCAACGGTTACCAATACTTTAATCCAGGATGTGCGCTTGGAACCCAACGCTACACCGATTCGACAGCATGCCTATCGGATAAATCCTGTAAAACGTGCGGCCCTGAAAAAGGAGATAGATTACATGTTGGAACACGACATTCTGGAACCATCAAACAGTCAGTGGGCATCACCTGTTATTCTGATTCAAAAGGGAGATAACAGTTTCCGGGTGTGTGCTGACCTACGTCGCGTGAATCAACTCATCAAGGCAGATGCCTACCCTCTACCCCGCCTTGACGATTGCATCGACCGAGTTGAACACGCGCAATACATCACCAAATTGGACCTACTGAAGGGTTTTTATGCCATTCCGTTAACGGAGGAAGCTAAGGACATTCTGGCGATCATCACACCTGACGGCCTCTTCCAATTCCGAGTGATGCCGTTTGGTTTGAAGACTGCCCCTGCTGCCTTTCAAAGGATGATGAACCAGGTGTTATCTGATTTAGAAAACGTCAGTGTGTATCTGGACGATGTGGTGTTAGCCACCGACACTTGGGATGAACATTTAACCGGGTTACAACAAATATTCAGTCGCCTACAGAAAGCTAACTTGACTGTGAACCTGGGCAAATGTGAATTCGTGAAAGCTTCAGTGACCTACTTAGGTCATACTGTCGGACATGGTTGTGTCGCCCCACTGCAGGCCAAGACACTAAGCATCAGCCAGTATCCTGCACAGACTAACCGTCGTGAAGTTCGCCGGTTCCTTGGTATGGCCGGTTATTATCGTCGTTTCTGTGCTAAATTTGCGACGGTAGCGGCCCCCATCACATCGCTGCTAAAGAAGGAAACGAAGTTCCAGTGGTCAGATGAATGCGAGAAGTCATTTAACCGTCTAAAGCAGATGCTCTCCTCGTCTCCCGTGATGGCAGCACCAGACTACCGAATGCCGTTCAAGCTAGCTGTGGATGCTAGTGACGTGGGAGCTGGAGCTGTGCTGTTCCAAGAAGACGAAAATGGACTGGACCATCCTGTGAGTTTCTTCTCCAAAATGTTTGACAAACACCAGGTGAACTATTCCACTATAGAGAAGGAAGCTTTGGCCATGGTACAAGCTCTGAAGCATTTTCAGATCTACGTGAAATCGGCAGTGCATCAAGTGGTGGTCTTTACTGATCATAATCCGCTTACCTTCATTCACAGAATGAAAGCCACCAACCAGAGAGTTTTGAGGTGGAGTCTTCTTACGCAGGGATTCCCAATTACCATTGAACATATCAAGGGCACATCCAATGTAATCGCTGATGCCCTGTCCCGAAGTTGAACGTATAATGATGTGTTTACACTCTTGATTTCTGTTTTGTTTTGATATATTTTATTTGTATACTAGGGACTCAGAGACTCAGTGTGATTACTGGTAGTCACCTTATTATTACATGTGTTATAAATGCCCGTATGCGTTGGTTAACGCACCTTTTTGTTTTAATGTAGTATATTTCCCTATTCCTAGAGTAGAGGAAATATCCTTTTTGAGGTGGGGGTGTGTGACGGTACATGCTCTTAATTTTTGTTTTCGCCTGTGGCGATATTAATTGTGTTAGAGGGCCGTGTGCAGTTCCAAATTGCACTTAGCCCAGGTGGGCAACTTGTTACGTGATACCTTTGCGCGACGGTCGACGAGCTGTTATAATACACACCCAGCGCAGAGGTGGAGGCCATGTGGCGAGTAGTTACGTAATACCTCCGCAAGTGCGGTTTTTACAACCGTGATTTGGTGACCAAGGCGTCAGCCAGTCTGACGATCAGAGAAAAATATACCGACTCTGGGAGAGGTGGGAATATCAGATGATAGGTGAGGTACCGCGTTGTGCCCCCAGGCGATATTCGCTGTCTCTGAGATTTTCGAATAAATAGCTAGGGTTTTAGAGTTATCGGGGAGAGACATATCGGACGGCACCAGGGAACGTTAGTCCGTTTGGACTTTGGTAAATATATTATTTCTGCTCTGTTGTATAACCTTGATGTGATTGATGTGACTTTTAATATTTTAATACTGTATTATACCAATATTATTTAGACAGTGTCTTCGGTCATCTGACGAAGTAAATCGTAGTCTTACTGTTCCATATTTATACGAGTATTTGGTAATATAAAGCTTAGCCAGTCATCCTAGAGGACTAAGGTAAACTGTAGGTTATTGTCTTTATTGTGATAGGTACCAGTATTAATTCTGTGTTACAAGGTTACTGAACGAGTAGTAGGGTTAATTAAAAATTAACCAGTTAGGAATAGTGTTGTAATTCCTTTATTAATTAAGTTCCCCTGGCAGCGTTTCTCAATTATCACACGTTACTGAACGAGTAGTAAGGGTTAATTAAAAATTAACCAGTTAGGAATAGTGTTGCAATTCCTTTATTAATCGAGTTCCCCTGGAAGCGTTTCTCAATTATCACACGTGTGGGTGTTGTGTCACGGTGAAGTGATTCGCATATTGTGTAAACTAGACACCTAGAGATTAACTAATTAAGTGATCAGTTCTGGGTTGTTATTATTGTTGTTATTAATTAACTACTGCGGCAGTACATTTGTCAGCGTAGATTAATACAGATTCCAAAGTGTATTGTGTTTTTGTTGTGTTTTCTAGTGAACTAAACGTGCTATAATAATGTATACTTTATATAAGATCTTATCTCTGATCATACCTAGACGAGCCAAAATCGGGTTTGAACTGCCCGTTACAGAGAGATCTAATAGATATACAGTTAGGAGAGATATTTGGACAATCGTGTTTCATTCAGTTACGGGTATTATAGGATCCCCGTGACAACCCCGATGTCCAAACGGATCGCTGAACTATCAAGGTGTGAAATGTGAACCAACTGTTTATATAGAGTTTGGAACTGCAACTGATCGTTGACGTGTTGTCCATGGTCGCTCTGGAAGAAAGATACAAACCAATGGAATTCGAGAGTGCGCATTGTGTCTCCCACACAACAGATGGCTCGCGACCGGCCTCGGTGGCATCGTGGCTCGCTTGTTAGATACATTTTAAAACAACTCATTGTGAGATAAATGGTATATAACGCTCACTCATGTATTATTCTCTATATACCACAGGCTAGTAATAACCAGGGCAAAATGGCAAAAGGGCAGTTGTCCCCCACCCAGAAAAATACTAAACAGTACATGTCTTCAAAGTAACAGACCCAAGTTTTTAAACACTGCGACGCATTTTTCACTGTTAAAGCTGTTTTTTTTATCATTTAAATTAAAAGTAGTTACATTTTATTATTTAGAATATTCATTTTCGTACACCTAAAGTGGTTCTGGTCATCCAGGTTTTTGTAAAACCCCAAAATGCTTTTTTTTTTTAAATAATTATAAAAGCGCACGGTCGTCTGAGAAATAATGGTTATTAACACAAGCTCTGGTTATTTTTAAATGGTATTTCCCTGTTTAAGCATCACCGACTTTAGCTTATAACCTTATCCAATTGTGTCGCAGATTTATAGGTTTACTAACTTAGTGTCCAGTAGCTCGAGTAACCTCTAGCCCCCCCCCCCCCCTCTTGTTGATATGTTGTAGGGGAGGGCTAGAGAGGACTGTGTGTAATACTTCGGCAATCGTCGATGACCAACACTAACGCTACACGAAGAAACCCGACTCCCCTATGCGAACCGAACCTGCTCTGTACTTTCTTGTGGTGACGTAGAGTAAAGTGTGTGTCTACGTGACACCTTGGTACTAGTTAACAATATGTAAGTGTAAGGTCATGAGTGGACTTGAGAATAATCAACCTAAAGCTCTGTGGTATCGGATTTAGGAAGGAAGGAAATGTTTTATTTAACGACGCACTCAACACATTTTATTTAAGGTTATATGGCGTCGGACATATGGTTAAGGACCACACGGATATAGAGTTAGGAAACCCGGCGTCGCCACTTCATGGGCTACTCTTTTCGATTAGCAGCAAGGGATCTTTTATATGCACCATCCCACAGACAGGGTAGTGCATACCACGGCCTTTGATATACCAGTCGTGGTGAACTGGATGGAACGATAAATAGCCCAATGGGCCCGCCGACGGGGATCGATCCCAGACCGAGCGAACACTGTACCACTGAGCTACGTCTCGCCCTAGCGATTGTTGAAGAAATGAGTATTTTGTACGACACAGACAGACACTCGTTGGATCCCTCTACTGTCCCATGAAACCAAAGTATAATATTCAATGTATACTTTATATTATTACAATATTGGATATGATCTGACGTTTTACAATACTCATAAAGAAGAAAACATTTACCTTAATTAGTAAATAAAGTATGGATTTTTAAAATTATTACTATTTATTTATTTTATTGCTATTATTATTTTGGTAGCCATTATGTAATCATTGCAATGCCTTATTTGTGTTTTGTGTTTTCCTTTAGGAAACCTGCTGTCTAATTATTGAACACAGAAAACGTGATTTCGTCTTTTTTTTCTGTTTCCTTTATTCTTTCTTTCTTTCTTTCCCTTTTTCGGTAATATTTATTTCTGTTCATATTTAAATTGCAAACATGTATTACTGTCGTGTCGTGTATTATGGAGAAGGCCAAGTAAATTGTGTAAGCTGTGCCTGATCCATTTGTTCTTTAAAAAACAATAAAATTTGTTTCAATCAACAATCAGAAAACATATGTCAGCTGGTTCTGTATCTTGGGTCCGCTGAGGAAATTGGTAATATAAGCAAGAAGAAGCACGGTAGAAGCAAGTGTGTGTGTGTGTGGGGGGGGTCTAACTGAGATCGAGGGAACAAAGTAAAGTTTTTAGGGGATTCTGGGGTAAAAACTAGATTCCTGAAATGCAATGTCCTGCATTCTACAAGTAAATTTCATCTCTGCCTTATGATTTACTACCAATAATCGGTTTGATTCAGAATTCAACCCCACAAACGCACGTTCGTCTTGGTTGCGACAGAAACGAAACCCCTAATGGATCCGCCGATACGGCTCGATCCTATAACTCAACCACTACAGGCGAGCGCTCAACCGACTGGGCTAGATCATGATCATACCAAGAAGAACCGCAGACAAGGAAGGAAGGAAATGTTTTATTTAACGACGCACTCAACACATTTTATTTACGGTTATTTGACGTCAGACATATGGTTAAAGACCACACAGATATTGAGAGAGGAAACCCGCTGTCGCCACTTCATGGGCTACTCTTGTTGATTAGCAGCAAGGGATATTTTATATGCATCATCCCACAGAGAGGATAGTACATGCCATGACCTTTGTTACACCAGTTGTGGAGCACTGGCTGGAACGAGAAATAGCCCAATGGGCCCACCGACCGGGATCGATCCCAAACCGACTGCGCATCAAGCGAGCGCCTAACCACTGGGCTACGTCCCGCCTCTTTCTAATACACAAGCCACGGGTTTCGAGTCACAATCCCCCGGAAAATATGCTTTTAAAAAAACCCAAACCATGCAAACGTGTGCACCTAGATTGTGGAGGAAAACCCCCACACTTTTTCAGGTGTAAAATGTGGGGTTTTGTTTAAACGACACCACTAGAGCACATTAATTAATTAATCATCGGCTATTGGATGTCGAGCATTTGTTAATTCTGACACGTAGTCATCAGAAGAAACCCACTTGAACAGGGTGTAGTGGTCTTACACCTACCCACTGAGCCCTTAGGAACTCGCTCTGGATTGGAGCCGGTACCGGACTGCGAACTCTGTACCTACCAGCCTGTTTTCCGATGGCTTAAAGGTCCACGTTTATTAGAAACGTAATTCACTATAGTTTGGTATCTACGCAGACCTTTTACAATATATATGAAGTGTGGTTAGCAGCCTGTCAGACATTTTACTGGGAAGGTGGAACACGTGGATTTTTAAAACGCGAAAATGTTATTCTATTGAATTGAATTGTATGGATGGAATATTCTTTTGGAGATAAATGTAAAATATGGTGAACCATTATTTCGTGTTTGGACGTTGGAAAGCAGCAATTTTTCCGAACTTTAAACAAACCGACAATCACAGGGTTTGCATGGAAGTGGTGCGTAAACAGAACCCGTGCGTACTGGAAAAAAACATCACGATGGGATAGGGTCTGCAGTGACCAGTTCATCCCTGGGGATTACAATTATTTAAGGTGGTCGATAAATATGACACCTATTTTTTATTTTTTTAAAACATATCTGTTCCAAGACTGTATCCCCACCGGCACATATTCTACGATTGCGCACGATACAGCAAACAAGAAACCGTGACGAGCACGAGTTAAACTAGAGCTCAAAAGGGTGAGGGGAAGGAGGGGGAGGAGGCGGGGAGGGTACCAGAGGAGGGGCGGCAGTGTAACATATAGTGGTACGGCTCGAGGTTGCCAGATTTTTCTTTCAAATTCAATTGAGGACATTTTCACAGATACAACAAATATTACCCACAAAAGTGCCTCTTTTGTAACTATTAAACTTTACAAAATCATACATACACATGTACATACATAGTGTGGGTTGTGTACGTGTATCCGGAATTTTCAATCCATATCCGGAATTAATGCCAAATATTCGGACTTTTTTCCAAATTCATTATCATGATTGTTTTTGGAAGCAAACATTTCTGAATATATTTTTAATATTCAATAGTTTTAAATCCTGAGTTTATTTAACCGAGTTTATAATTCTGCATTCTCCATTTCAACCTGAACTCGGTATTATCTTTACAGATTTGTGCTATTACTAAGACGTTTGTCTATTGGCTGTATTTGTCAACAGCTGACCAATGAAAATGTTTTTGACAATCGAGTAAACTGAAGCCATGTATGGAATTTGTCTTACTTGTTATGTAGTTTATGTATTCATTTTAAAGATGTTTCAAATATCACATAGTAATTACTACGGGGCAGACATCGGGTCTATGGCGATGCATACAACTTCGCCACGGTGGGTAAAAAACATGAATATATAACAGAACACTTGCAATCGTACGAAAACAAAATAAACGGATCCACAATTCTCTTCTTTTCGTATGATTCCACATGCAACATTTCACTAAATAATATTTGGCTACCAGTAATCTGTGATACATTCATGACATTAATATACCTACCGATCTTGTTTTATTCAAGTAAGTTAAACTATAAACAATGTAAATTTTTCCAAACCATTATTAGATTTTTCCGCGATATTTTTCTTTACACTGGCACATCAAAAGTGCTACTCTAATAGTAATGTAAGCGTAATGCAGAACGATAGCCAGTCTTAATGTGGGTACCGGACGTTTCTTCCCCGATTCAGTTAACAACAAATTAGCTCGACCCCACTGATGAAATATCAATGTCTATTGTATTGCATTTAAAAACCGGTTGGTATGTTCAATCTTTTGACGGACGGACGGACGGCCAGATTAAAAAGATACACTAGCGCATGATCATATAATTATTGTGTAACTTGTATCGCTAATTAGTTACTGCTGGAATGCATGATCCACACTGTCTCACTTGTACGTGTACTCGAGTCCTGTGAACGGACAGTCTTGCTAGATCCACACTGTCTCACTTGTGCGGGTACTCGAGTCCTGTGAACGGACAGTCTTGCTAGATCCACACTGTCTCACTTGTACGGGTACTCGAGTCCTGTGAACGGACAGTCTTGCTAGATCCACACTGTCTCACTTGTACGGGTACTCGAGTCCTGTGAACGGACAGTCTTGCTAGATCCACACTGTCTCACTTGTACGGGTACTCGAGTCCTGTGAACGGACAGTCTTGCTAGATCCACACTGTCTCACTTGTACGGGTACTCGAGTCCTGTGAACGGACAGTCTTGCTAGATCCACACTGTCTCACTTGCACGGGTACTCGAGTCCTGTGAACGGACAGTCTTGCTAGATCCACACTGTCTCACTTGTACGGGTACTCGAGTCCTGTGAACGGACAGTCTTGCTAGATCCACACTGTCTCACTTGTACGGGTACTCGAGTCCTGTGAACGGACAGTCTTGCTAGACACGGCCCGTGCCCGAGTACTCGTGGAGACCCTGTGTGTGTGTGTGTGTGTGTGTGTGTGTGTGTGTGTGTGTGTGCGTGTGCGTGCATGCGTGCGCGTGTGTGTGTCATAATGTTGTTAATTGCTGTACTAGATATAGTAACTTTATTTACACTGATGAATATATTTAGCATGTTTTACTAGACAAGCCATAAAATAGGCCTATGCCTGAAAAGGAAGTAGAAAAATTCTGCCACTTATGTGGATTAATTTATAATTTTATTATTGAATACATAACATTCTAATAAATAATACAATTTTTTTATTGTCATGTATCTCTTTGGTTTTTGTTATTTTTAAAATATGTCAAACATGGCGCTGTTTATTTTTATTTATTTTTTAAACAAATTTTTTTTGAAAATGGCGTTATCGCGTGCTTTAAACTATTGTTATGAAAGGGGCCTTCGCGCGCTTAAAAACGAAAATACCACAAAATTCCGGGAAAATATTTCCATTAGGTTAGTCGCCCTGTAGCACTCAGTTTTTAGTTTAATTCGTGATATATATTTTTCGTACGTACGAAATTACTGGGAGGTAAAATCCGATTTGGGCTACTACAAGCATTATGACAAAAACAAACACCTTGCAAATACAGACACTGGTATTCTAAATAAGAAAATGTATTTAATTTGTATGTTACGTCGTCGAAAAGGCTCCATTGGTCGGAAACATTTTGCAATGGTTGTAAACTCAGGACTGTCCCTTTAAATATGTTTTCTGGTTGGAATATCAGTATCTTAATACACAGTGTCTCAATAATTCCGTACATACGAATAAACAATACATGTATATGATGAAATAAAATAATGTTTTTTTGTGTGTGTGTTTTTTTTTTTTTTTTTTGGGGGGGGGGGTGTTTTTGGGGGTGGGGTTGTTGTTTTTTATTTAACGACAAAGTCAACACATTTTATTTACGGTTATATGGCGTCGGACATATGGTTAAGGACCACACAGATATTAAGGGAGAAAACCCGTTGTCGCCACGTCATGGATTTTTATATGCACCATCCCACAGAGAGAATAGCACATACCACGGCCTTTGATCTACCAGTTGTGCTGCATAGGCTGGAGCGAAAAATAGCCCAATGGGCCCACTGACGGAGATCGATCCCAAACCGTCCGCCTCTCAAGCGAGGGCTACATCCCGCCACAAAAAAATTTTAAATAATACTAATAATAAATAATAATAATAATAATAAATAATAATAATAATAAAGTTTGACCTAATGCAAAAACGATTACAAACACGTTTAATATATAACAACTAATATTGTATTTAGAAAGAGACAATAAAGATATTTAAAAAGTTCGTTACGTAACGCTGTTCTTAAACCCACATCTTGTAATGCTACATAAAGTCTGGACCTACTCCCACCCACCTCCTACAGCGTTAAGTGATATTAGAATGTTCGCTATGAATAATAATATCTCAATTGCATACCCACTCCATATCATATATAATATAAAATCCTACCTGCTACTGCACTGATCTGAATGCAACTCCACATTACAGAGACGAACACAAACGTCAAACAGTTTGACATTGCGTGAGGAAACCCGCTGTCGCCACTACATGGGCTACTCTTCCGATTAGCAGCAAGGGATCTTTTATTTGCGCTTCCCACAGGCAGGATAGCACAAACCATGGCCTTTGTTGAACCAGTTATGGATCACTGGTTGGTGCAAATGGTTTACACCTACCCATTGAGCCTTGCGGAGCACTCACTCAGGGTTTGGAGTCGGTATCTGGATTAAAAATCCCATGCCTCGACTGGGATCCGAACCCAGTACCTACCAGCCTGTAGACCGATGGCCTGCCACGACGCCACCGAGGGCGGTCCCATTGAACCAGAGGCTACTCCTAATATTAAAGCAGTACGCATTACAGAGTTCGACAAATCCGCTTGCCCGACGCCCATGGCTAGTGCTTTTTAACACAGGGCTAGTGACAAATGCAAGACAGTAGCCCAATGGGCTAGTGGCTTTAACCCACCCCCCCACCCCCACCCCCTCAACAAAAATAACCAAAACAAAACAAAAAAACACCACATTAAACATTCGTAATTCACACGAAACATGTCTTATACCCTCAGGATAATTCGGAATGTTCTCAAATTATTTTTAAATCACTGGCAAGATTCTGCAAGTAATGTTTTGATTGGTGGATATGAGCTCCAATTGGCTGCTGTTAGATCCACATGCAATAGTGGAGTTAATTTTAATTATATTGTATTTTAACCATATTAGATCTCACAAATTTTAAAATAAAATGTTTAAGCAGTCTCATTCGCGCTTCTTTGACTTTATTACTTATAAATAGTTAAAGTTTGTTTTGTTTAACGACACCTCTAGGGCAATTTTATGTATTTGTCATCGGCTACTGGATGTCAAACATTTGGTAATTCTGACATATCGTCTCGAGAGGAAGCCCGCTACATGTTTCCATTAGTAGCAAGGGATCTTTCATATATGCACTTTCGCACAGACAGGACAGCACATACGACGGCGTTTGAAATACAAATTGTGTGACACTGGTTAGGACGGGAAAAAATGACCAGACAATGGGTCCGCTAAGGAACTTGGTAACATAAGCAAGAAAAAGCACGGCGGAAACAAGTAGACATTAGTGGGGAGGGGGAGGAGGCTAACTGAGATCGAAGAAGCAAAGCAAAGTTTCTAGAGTTGACGGGGGCATGCTCTCCCGTAAAGGTTTGAAAACTAGATGTCCTGAAATGTAATGCCCTGCATTCTGCAAGTATGCCTTATGATTTACTACCAATAATATATCTGATTCAGAATTTAGTCTCCCCCCCCCCCCCCCCCACTCCACACCCCCACCCTGCTCCGCCGTGTCTGAAAAAGCTGTAAAACATGTAAATATTTGTCACCACCTAAAGTGACATACCGTAGTTTTTAAAGGTAGTACTAAACAAAATAACTTCCGGCTGGGTCAAAGTTCGAGTTGCACCCATCTTTTGATAGAGAAGTGAACACCACAAGTCCTGTGATTGGTTATAAATGTGAGTGTGTTGGTTGTAAAACAAATTAGTTTCATCTGGGCTAAAAATGCATGCAATTTTATTTCATCTAGTACCACTGTGTCAAGTAGCCGTGTGCTTGGAACATGTATGGAGTACCTGTAAAAACATTACTCAAGTTGTGTGCGGAACTAGGGTGGTCATAGACGCTACTCGTAATCTCAGAAATGAGCAGCTTGACGCCCAATTTTTCTTGATTCACTTTAAGGGTGACGGGTGGTAGTATTTATATCCGTGGCGTTTATGTCGATTGATACGTTGCAGGTAGGAGTTTTAGCCACATATGTTACTATTGTCGTCTATGGGATTTGATTTGGTAGTATACACCCTATACACCACGACATAGGAAACAATGCATAGCAAACAATGGTCTTGCCTGTAGCTAAGCAGACACGCATCTGTCAGTTTGATATTTCAAAATCAAGAGGCAATGTTACCCTTCCAATATTCCATAATCATACTGTCAAGTCTGTTGAGACACCAACATAATAAAATAAAGAAAAGAGGTACTCTTTTTCATGGAACTAAATTCGTCGCCTACACGTCGCTCATTGGCTGAAATAGCGGTGTGATCCCTTAAGAGGGGGTTTGGAATGGGATAGCCAGTCAGTTTTGACACATGACATACTATGACGCATACCTAGTAGGAAAACACCAAATTTGGTCATGTCTTCTAATATGCATTAACGCAAGAGGCCATGAAGATTGGCCCGGGGGTTAGCAACACTGGGCTCAGCAGAATTACAATTTTTAGAGGTACATGTACTCTTTTTCATGAGTTAAAAGAGTTTACCTGTTTTTGGTGTTAAATTTATAACAATATGTGATTTTAAAGGCATACTGTCACGGATTTAAGGACCTTATTTCTCTAAAAATGGATAATAAATAAAAAATTACATTAATTGTTTGAAACCAAATCTAGCTATCGCATCACCTTAACTGAACCATGATGGAGTGAAATCCATGCCAACCCTCTCGGCAATTTTAGTTTTTGAATTATGGACCATTGCCATAATTCAATTATTTTTACAAAATATCATTAATAAATGGAGTATGGTGGTTATGAAGATGTTTGAATAAAGTACATTTCGGGACAAATCGAATTATTTTTGTTCAGGTAATACTTTGTTAGGCCATTAAATAGGTCAGTGGTCTGTGACAATATGGCCTTAAATCATGCTCTTTCCGAGAAGAACCGCACACAGAGTGCTCTATCAAACCTGCCGATGAACTAGGAACCTATTTGTTAACCCC
Source organism: Gigantopelta aegis (assembly GCF_016097555.1). NCBI lineage: Eukaryota > Metazoa > Mollusca > Gastropoda > Neomphalida > Peltospiridae > Gigantopelta > Gigantopelta aegis. The sequence goes on from NC_054711.1 coordinate 19,121,507, forward strand.
TTACCTCTTAGAGGCACTATTTCGACAGTGATCCGTGGGTGCTGGTCACCACATTTATATTTATTCCAATGAACGAGTTTTTATTTAGTAAACTGATCTGGGAGTGGCAGTCCTCTTTTTGGCGGTTCAGGAAGGATGTATGTTCCAGTAAGGATCTTACTGTCCTACAGACGAGGCACTAGACAGAGATTCATAGAAGCAATCACTATTTTGTCAAATACCCATTGGACTTTGTATTGTGCATAAATAGGGTCCTTGAAAGCGGTTTTTCGTGTTGTTTTTTTTTGTTCAGATTAATAGTACGATGAATTCGTTTTTGTTTACCGGCCTCGGTGGCGTCGTGGTAGGCCATCTGTCTACAGGCTGGTAGGTACTGGGTTCGGATCCCAGTCGAGGCATGGGATTTTTAATCCAAATACCGACTCCAAACCCTGAGTGAGTGCTCCGCAAGGCTCAATGGATTGTAACAGTTGTATATATATATATATATATATATATATATAGATATATATATAAATAAAATTTAAAAAAAATTGACGTTGGAGAATACGAGGAACAACTAATATAAAAGGTTTGGCTTTACTTATGACTCCCTCCATCTCCCCCACCCCAAATGGATTTTCTAGATCCACCAGTGGTTTCCTATTTTCAAACATGAGACTGTTTACTATATCGCTTTTATCTATTTCTTAAAAAACATCTT
>NC_054711.1:19122409-19204909 GCF_016097555.1 Gigantopelta aegis
ATAGCACGGCTTTTGACCAGCTGTGGTGCACTGGTTGGAACGAGAAAAAAACCCAGTCAGTTGAACAGATCCAGCAAGGTGGATAACTTATTTGCAACATCAGATATGCTGATTAATCAATGTGAATATTCGTAAAGTATCGTGCACTGTATTTTTATGCCTTTTATCACAGCTTGAAACGATTACTCTAAAATTGAGCAACAAAACCGTTATCCGCCATTAAGACCGTATCTCTGTACATTGCCGAATCGAATGGGCTTTTTGCAAAACAGATGATGATTCCATGAATCTCTATCTAGCGTCTCGTCTATAGGAGGACAGCCACTCCCAAGGATACCCTTTACTGGACAATACACCATTTGACAGCCAATGAAGAGGACTGCCACTGTTACTAGTAATTACGTTTGGAAATCTATTGATGCACAATACAGACAGTGGATGTTTGACGATTTTTATACCAGGACCAAACTAAAACTTACCTTCAGTTTCGACAGGGCTGAGTTGATAGACAGGTAACAGAGGAATGTCCTTCACACTGGATACAGACAACACATCATAGACATACTGATTTTCTGGGGGAAAAGAGAAACATATTTTGTTGTTTAGCACTGTATTTTATTGTTACATGTATTATCATCATGATGATGATGATCATCAGTAGTAGTAGTAGTAGTAGTAGTAGTAGTAGCAGTAGTATTAATAGTAGTAGTATTAGTAGCAGAAGCAGCAACAATAGTAGTAGTAGCAGTAGAAGTAGTAGTTGTAGTAGTAGTAGCAGTAGAAGTAGTAGTAGTAGTAGTAGTAGTAGTTGTAGTAGTAGTAGCAGCAGCAGTACAACTAGTAGTAGTAGTGGTAACAGTAGTAGTAGTAGTAGTAGTAGTGGTAGTAGTAGTTGTAGTAGCTGTAGTAGTAGTAGCAGTAGTAGTTGTAGTAGTTGTTGTAGTTGTTGTAGTAGTAGTAGTAGTAGTAGTAGTAGTAGTATTTGTAGTTGTAGTAGTAGTAGTAGTAGTAATAGTAGTAGTAGTAGTAGTAGTAGTAGTAGTAGTAGTAATAGTAGTAGAAGTAGTAGTAGTAGTATTAATAGTAGTAGTAGTAGTAGTAGTAGTAGTAGCAGTATTATTAATAGTAGTAGTAGTATTAATAGTAGTAGTAGTAATAGTAATAGTAATAGTAGTAGTGGTAGTAGTAGTAGCAGCAGCAGCAGCAGTAGTGGTAGCAGTAGTAGTAGTAGTAGTAGTAGTAGTAGTTTATGGTGGTAATATTAGCAGTAGTAGTAGTAGCAGCAGCAGCAGTAGTAGTAATATTAGCAGTAGTAGTAATAGTAGCAGCAGCAACAGTAGTAGTAGTAGCAGCAGTAGTAGTAGTAGCAGCAGTAGTAGTAGTAGCAGCAGTAGTACTACTAGTAGTAGTAGTAGTGGTAATAGTAATAGTAGTAGTAGTAGCAGCAGCAGCAGTAGTAGTAGCAGTAGCAGTAGCAGTAGCAGCAGTAGCAGTAGCAGTAGCAGTAGCAGCAGCAGCAGCAGTAGTAGTAGTAGTAGTAGTAGTAGTAGTAGTAGTAGTAGTAGCAGTAGCAGCAGCAGCAGTGGTGGTAATAGTAGTAGTAGTAGTAGCAGCAGCAGCAGCAGCAGTAGTAGTAGCAGTAGCAGTAGTAGCAGTAGCAGCAGCAGCAGCAGTTGTAGTAGTTGTAGTAGTAATAGTTGTAGTAGTAGTAGTAGTAGTATCAGTAGTATTAATAGTAGTAGTATTATTAGTAGCAGCAGCAACAGTAGTAGTATTAGTAGTAGTAGCAGCAGTAGTAGTAGCAGTAGTAGCAGTAGTATTAATAGTAGTAGTAGTATTAGTAGCAGTAGTATTAATAGTAGTAGTAGTAGTAGTAGCAGTAGTATTAATAGTAGTAGTAGTAGTAGTAGTAGCAGTAGTATTAATAGTAGTAGTAGTAGTAGTAGCAGTAGTATTAATAGTAGTAGTAGTAGTAGTAGCAGTAGTATTAATAGTAGTAGTATTATTAGTAGCAGCAGCAACAGTAGTAGTATTAGTAGTAGTAGTAGCAGTAGTAGTAGTAGTAGTATTAATAGTAGTAGTATTATTAGTAGCAGCAGCAACAGTAGTAGTATTAGTAGTAGTAGCAGCAGTAGTAGTAGCAGTAGTATTAATAGTAGTAGTATTATTAGTAGCAGCAGCAACAGTAGTAGTATTAGTAGTAGTAGCAGCAGTAGTAGTAGCAGTAGTATTAATAGTAGTAGTATTATTAGTAGCAGCAGCAGTAGTAGTAGTATTAGTAGTAGTAGCAGCAGTAGTAGTAGTAGTTGTAGTAGTAGTAATAGTATCAGCACCAGCAGTAGTAGTAGTAGTAGTAGTAGTAGTATTAGTAGTAGCAGCAGCAGTAGTAGTAGTATTAGTAGTAGTAGCAGTAGTAGTAGTAGTAGTAGTAGTTGTAGTAGTAGTAATAGTATCAGCACCAGCAGTAGTAGTAGTAGTAGTAGTAGTGGTAGTAGTAGCAGCAGTAGTAGTAGTAGTAGCAGCAGCACTACTACTAGTAGTAATAGTGGTAATAGTAGTAGTAGTAGTTGTAGTAGTAGTAATAGTAGCAGCACCAGCAGCAGTAGTAGTAGTAGTAGTAGCAGCAGTAGTAGTAGTAGTAGCAGCAGCACTACTACTAGTAGTAATAGTGGTAATAGTAGTAGTAGTAGTAGTTGTAGTAGTAGTGGTAGTAGTAGTTGTAGTAGTAGTAATAGTAGCAGCAGCAGTAGTATTAGTAGTAGTAGCAGCAGTAGTAGTAGTAGCAGCAGAAGCACTACTACTAGTAGTAGTAGTGGTAATAGTAGTAGTAGTAGTTGTAGTAGTAGTAATAGTATCAGCACCAGCAGCAGTAGTAGTAGTAGTAGTAGGAGCAGTAGTAGTAGTAGTAGTTATAGTAGCAGCAGCAGTAGTAGTAGTAGTAGTAGCAGAAGCACTACTACTAGTAGTAGTAGTGGTAATAGTAGTAGTAGTAGTTGTAGTAGTAGTAATAGTATCAGCACCAGCAGCAGTAGTAGTAGTAGCAGCAGTAGTAGTAGTAGTAGTAGGAGCAGTAGTAGTAGTAGTAGCAGCAGCACTACTACTAGTAGTAGTGGTAATAGTAGTAGTAGTAGTTGTAGTAGTAGTTATAGTAGCAGCAGCAGTAGTAGCAGTAGCAGCATCAGCAGCAGTAGTGGTGGTGGTGGTAGTAGTAGTAGTAGTAGTAGTATATTTACTTTGGCCTTTGGTGTTGTGATTTTTATAATGGACTAAAGGCTGGTAGGTACTGGGCTCGCATCCAGGTGCCAGCTTCCACCCAGAGCGAGTTTTGACGGCTCAGTGGGTAGTAAGGCCATTACATCGATGTGTCTCTTACAAATCACTAACAAGTAACCATCAACCCATCGTCCTGGACAGACAGCCCAGACAACTGAGGTGTGTGCCCAGGATAGCGTATTTGAACCTTATTTCGATATAAGCACACAACAAATATAGCAGTAGTAGTGGAGAGGATCGGGTGAATTAGCTCAGTTGTAAGAATGCTCGTCTGAGGTGCTTTGGTCGAAGGATAGAAACCTCGCGGTTGACCCAATCTCTGATTGAGGTTTTCCCACCCCAGACAGTCTGGGCTAGACTATTAAACGTCGTGAGTCGTGGTATGTTCTGTCCTATCCGTGGGAATTGTGGTTTTGTTTAACGACACCACTACAGAACATTGACTAATTTATCATCAGCTATTGAATGTCAAACACTTGGTAATTCTGATACATAGTCATGAGAGGAAACCCGTCACATTTTTCCTAAAGCTGTAAGGTATCTTTTACACGCATTTCCCCACAGACAGGAAAGCACATATCACGGCCTTTTAACCAGTTGTGATGCAGTGGCTGTAATACTGTCTGTGGGAAATGCATATTAAAAACACTGACGCCAATGACGGAAACTGTAATGAGTTGCCTCTAAAATTGTGTCGTAAACTCGGAATTATCAAATGTTTGACATAAACTAATGTACTCTAGTGGTGTCTATTGGAATTATCAAATGTTTGACAGCTTGCCGATGATTCATAAACAAATGTACTCTAGTGGTGTCTATTGGAATTATCAAATGTTTGACAGCTTGCCGATGATTCATAAACTAATGTACTCTAGTGGTGTCTATTGGAATTATCAAATGTTTGACAGCTTGCCGATGATTCATAAACTAATGTACTCTAGTGGTGTATATCGGAATTATCAAATGTTTGACAGCTTGCCGATGATTCATAAACTAATGTACTCTAGTGGTGTCTATCGGAATTATCAAATGTTTGACAGCTTGCCGATGATTCATAAACTAATGTACTCTAGTGGTGTCTATTGGAATTATCAAATGTTTGACAGCTTGCCGATAATTCATAAACTAATGTACTCTAGTGGTGTCTATTGGAATTATCAAATGTTTGACAGCTTGCCGATAATTCATAAACTAATGTACTCTAGTGGTGTCTAGAAGTTCATTTCTACTGACCTTTGTTGGTTCTGTGTATAAATACCCGACACAGTTGTAGAGCGAGTCCCGCGTTCACGAACTGAACGTTTCCTTCGATACCCAAACGTATCTGTTGACCCGTGGCACAGAACTCGTGTAGTGTCGGGACCCGGTACAGAGATGCCTGGAGTAGACGTAAACAACAAACACTATAACACGGTACAGAGGTGGCTAGAGCAGACGTAAACAACAAACACTGTAACACGGTACAGAGGTGCCTAGAGTAGACGTAAACAACAAACACTATAACACAGTACAGAGGTGCCTAGAGTAGACGTAAAAAACAAAAACTATAACACGGTATAGAGGTGCCTAGAGTAGACGTAAACAACAAACACTATAACACGGTACTGAGGTGAAGTAGTAGTAAGCATACTATAAACAAATATAAATATGTCAGCTGTAGAGTTGAAACACGATTCACAATTACAACACGGCCGTTGAAGAAGATTGTGGACGGGGAAGTAGTGTTGAAACACGATTCACAATTACAACATGGCCGTTGAAGAAGGTTTTGGACGGGGTAGTAGGTACAGAAATATAAATAATTATTAAAAGAAGGCTACACGCGAATGTCAGTTGTATGTGGCAAAGATTGGAGACAGCAGCCAGCATAATAATGGCGCGTCACGGGTTAACATTTATTACTGAAGATGGCGCTTACTTTTTAATTAAATTCTCACGTCGTTGGATTATTAATCTTTATTAAATGTGTAAATATTCAAGTAATACTCGATGTTGCTGCTTTAATGAAGACTGACCCCAATATTCTGTGATCACTTAAAGAGAACGACCTCAGTGTAATAATATTTTGTTTTAAAATATTCAACTAAAAGTCGATATTGCTGCTTTAATGAAGACTGACCCCAATCTCCTGTGATCGCTCTAAGAGAACGGCGTCGGCTTCTGGTGGCTGACTGACAGTCAGAGCGGGAACTCCCTTCTGAAAAAAAAAAAAAAACCCGTCCATTATACATAAGCCTAACATACGGAAGACCATTAAAGCCATATGATTTGTCTCTCTCTCTCTCTCTCTCTCTCTCTCTCTCTCTCTCTCTCTCTCTCTCTCTCTCTCTCTCTCTCTCTCTCTCTCTCTCTCTCTCTCTCTCTCTCTCCCCTCTCTTTCACTATCTATCTCAAACCCCCTCTCTCTACCCTCTCACCCCATCTCTCTGTCGCTGTGTATCTCTCTGTCTGTGTGTCTGTCTCTGTCTGTCTGTCTATCTGTATGCCCCTCTCTCTCTCTCTCTCTCTCTCTCTCTCTCTCTCTCTCTCTCTCTCTCTCTCTCTCTCTCTCTCCTCTCTCTCTCTCTCTCTCTCTCTCTCTCTCTCTCTCTCATTCTTTGGTTTGAACTGCAACTGTACTAAGTATGTCACTTGAATTTACCTTAAAAATCCCCGCTTTATGCCACGCTATTTTCTCTATCGTGTTGCCTAGCTTATCAGTGTGTTCTAATCCAAGGGAAGTAACTCCACATACAACTGGGGATCGAATGACATTCGTGCAGTCGTTCTGTCCACCAATACCAACTTCCATCACAAGTACATCGACTTTTTCTTTAATGAACACGGTGAAAGCCATGGTTGTGAAAAATAAAAAAAACGCCGACATTTCTCTATCTAGCATGTCTTTCTACAAATATAAAAGAAAAAAGTTTGTTTTGTTTAACGACATCACTAGAGCACATCATTTATTTATCATCGGCTATTGGATGTCAAACATTTGGTAATTCTAACACGTAATCATCAGAAGAAACCCATGATGTAACAAGTCTGTTTAAAAACAAATATTTTTTATAACACACCGGTGAAATCGTAGCCCGCATCCGAGTCGTTATATTGGAACAACCAATCAGATTTCTTTTAAATTGACCTTCCACACGTGTGATATCACTGTGTGATACCAAATCACTCTCCAACGAGTTTGAAAGAAATAGAGGATGCATCACCAGTGTTTGTTTGTTTTCAATATGGAAAATATCAATCAAGTTTATGTTCATCGGCTTTGCAGAGACAAAATTCACGAATGGCGGATTCTGTTTAATCTATAACTATAAAATGTTAATCCATGTTTAATATGTAAAGTCGCATACATCGGTAATATGACTATATCTCGATTAGCCCAAAAGTAGTTTAACGACGCACACTTTAACTAAATCTCATCAAAATGTCACGTTCAGATATACAGATATACATCGACTTGTAAACAAATGACCAATTGATAGCACCCCCCCCCCCCCCCCCCCCCCCCCGCCAGAAAGAAAAAGCCCGGGTTAATAATGGTAAACATCAAATGGTTTTATGACAGGGTTATAGTTATAGAATAAATAACAATATGGCTAAGGCACATTAAAACATAAATAAATAATAATGATAATAATAATAATAATAATAATAATATTAATAATAATAATGTAATATGCGCATATACTGTTATATGTACGGTATAAATTATAATACCAATATAACAGGCGCATATACTATTATATTTACGGTATGAATTATCGCACGTGGTACGAAAGTGAGGATGGACGAAATTCTGGTTACGGCGGTCATATTGAAAAGAGAATCATAAGGTTGGTTACGAGAGAGAGAGAGAGAGAGAGAGAGAGAGAGAGAGAGAGAGAGAGAGAGAGAGAGAGAGAGAGAGAGAGAGAGAGAGAGAGAGAGAGAGAGAGAGAGAGAGAGAGAAGAGGTAGGTTAAATAGAAAATGTTACAATAATAATAATAATAATATAATAATAATAATAAATAATAAAATAAAAATAATAATAATAATAATAATAATAACTCGAAACATTATAACTTGTAGAAGCATCACGAGGGGTATATGGCTTTTTATGTACCCTCTGTGTGTCCTTTTACCCCGAGCCGAAGGCGAGGGGGTAAAAGAGCACACAGAGGGTACATAAAAAGCCATATACCCCGAGAGATGCTTCTACAACGAATTTATCTTGCCGACATGTTAAACCATATAGCCAAATAATCAAAATAACGCCAGACAATAACTGTTAACAATTTATTAACGGAGCCGTACCACGCGGACGCGAACGAAACCGCTTGCCAGTGACGAAAAATAGTTCCATCGATAAACGAGTTTTTAATTTCAAATGTTTGTAATACGAAATTGTCTGAAACAGATATTAATAAAAAAAAATATATATATTTTTTTATCAGAAATGTATGTAGTAACAAATTTTAAAATATGTTTTAAAAACCCAAAAACCAACTGTTGCTAATCGCGCATTAATACAATAACACCACGACCGTAATTAGGTGGCCGAGTTCAACATTGCAGCTTTTAAAAGTATTGAAATAATGTATTTTATAGTAAAAATAAAATTAATTATGTATACTTGATCAATGTTATTTATAATCTAATTATTGCTTTAGCATTAACTGGGGTGGCTGGAAACTGTTGGAAATTACAGACGGGGTATAAGAGAATTTGGCTCCGCCCACAGGGGTATAAGGGATTTGTCCAACGGCAAACAACCAATGAGATTAAAGAATTTTACATGAAGGCGAGATAAACGATAATTAAGCAACTGTTTACGTTATGGCATGTTGGTAATAAAAGACTAATATATACATATACACATATATACCACTAAGGGTTCTATTTTGTTGTAGACGTCGAAGAAGTAAGTGCAGAAGTCTTCGTCAGAAAGAGGCTGGCCGTTGATTCGAAATCTCTCATTGTATTTGACCATGGAAGGAGAGCTAGAAATAGGATATATGTATAGATATAGATATATAAATATTATACATATTCTAGCATATCCAGTGTAATCACGGTATGTGATATTTTTCAGATGACATACTTTCAGAATTTGATAACTTTGCAAATTAGATGTAAATTAGTCGAGGTCACGGCGCGTTAAGCACTAGTTTATTTTTACGTAAGAACATCCAAAAGATATCATTCGAGTTTGACGTCATTTTCCTTCAAAAAGACATTGCGTCACATATTCTTACGTCATTTGAATATAGAGTAATGGCTGACTGGAATTAAAGTTACGTATACAGTTTACAAACACACGTTGTATTAAGCTTGAAAGTTTATGATAAAGAGAGTATTACCCTCGTGTGTTTCGGTATCGTCAATATATACTAGGAATAAAAATGATGTATTATGCTTGCCAGACGTTCGCATAATGCAATTTGTATCCCTAATGTATGATATTGACGATACAGAAAAACACCCTGGTAATAATCTCTATATCTGATGACACATCAGAAGACAGCACCGTTACATGACTGTCTTGAGGGTGTTGCCAGCCTGCCACTATAGCATCGTCCAGACTAACAGCACCTTTTTAACAACTAAATAATTATTGACAGATTTACGTCTCACCTTGTGTACAGATTAAAATAAAAACAAGTGTTCAACAGTAATAATACAACAATACAGCAATAAAAGTACACAAGCCACTCCTGTGGAGTTGTGAGAGACTTTAAAACTTAAAGGCGCAGACCATAGTTTCAACTCGCAAACATGGACACTAAGTTTAGTTAATTTACAAACCTGTAACACATACAGATAACGTTACAACAGAGTGAAACAAAGTCTGTGACATTAAAACGGTAAAATACCCTTTAAAATAAACCAAAACTCGACTCTATAGCCGTTACTTCTCAGACGCACGTGCATTTTAAAAATATTTAAAATGTATTTTGTGGTATTAGAAACACCAGGATGACCAGAGACACTTCGGCTGTACAGAAATGGATAATCTAAAGAATAAAATATAAGTAATGTTTGATTTCAGTGATCATAAACGGCTCTAATAGTGAAAACTATGCGTTAGTGTTTAAAAACTAGGGACTGTCGCTTTAAAGGACTATCAGAAATATTTAAATGTATTGTATCTGAACGACAAAATCGTTATTCGTGACTAAGACTCACCTCTGCACAACGCAGTCCAATGGGTATTTTGCAAAATAGTGGTTTATTCCATCAATCTCTATCTAGTGCCTCGTCTATAGGAGGACAGCCACTCCCGAGGAGATCCTTTACTGGATAATTCATACTTCTTGCACCGCCACAAAGAGGACTGCCAGACTAGTTTACTAAATCAAAAACTAGCAGTTTGAAACTTTTAAAACTTTATTTCAGTACACTCAGGCCGTCAAACGACAGCACATGAGCAATTATTGTACAACAGTTATTACAGTAACACGGTGACAACAGGAGTTCTTGGTAGAATATGCACAAACGTAATTCAGAATAGCTATATACACATTTTAAAATAAAGACATGTTGATAAGATAATAAAATATAGCAGAACGATTTTTACAAGACATTATTTTAAAAGTATCAGATGATATTGGAGGTGTCGGTCTATGGTTTACTGAATTTACTTGTAATTTCATAAATGAATTTTGACATTTTACAGAGGGTGCATATGCTATTACAATTAAACAGCTCTTTGAATTTAAGTGTGCTAGGGTTTTTGGGGGATTCACACACAGTACAATATAACATTTCCAAGTGTGCTGGGTATTCTGTTTTTCTAGATTTTGCTGGATTCACACACAGTACAATATATCATTCTCAAGTATGCTGCCTCTATAAGTTTCGCTGGTGCTATACCACCTGCTACAGTTTGACAGCCTAACTTATTGAACGTAAACACCCTCTTCCTAGATCTTCCCCTCAGAAATGTGTATTGTATATGCACTAGCAAAAGCACCGCCTTTGAATTAAAAGGAAATAAATGACTGGTTAATGACACGTTAACACATGACCATTTGTGGCTAATGTACAGATACTGAACACTTGGTCTAGGCTGAGCGAAGAAACCCGTTGTACCAAGGTAGGTTACTTTTATCGAAATAAAGTAATGGATCCGTTGTAAACACACTAGGTGTTTTTAAAATAATTATTAAATTTCTCTACTATCACTAAGCTACATACAGATACCTTAAAAATCCAGTCTTGTACCCGCTGTGTCTGAGAATACTCCAGATATTATTATAATGAGATTGTTCTACCACTGAGCTACATACAGATATCTGAAAAATCCAGTCTTGTATCCGCTGCGTCTGAGAATACTCTAGATATTATCATACTTAGATTGTTCTACCACTGAGCTACGTACAGATACCTGAAAAATCCAGTCTTGTATCCGCTGTGTCTGAGAATTCTCTAGATATTATCATACTTAGATTGTTCTACCACTGAGCTACGTACAGATACCTGAAAAATCCAGTCTTGTACCCGCTGTGTCTGAGAATACTCTAGATAGTATCATAATTAGATTGTTCTACCACTGAGCTACGTACAGATACCTGAAAAATCCAGTCTTGTATCCGCTGTTTCTGAGAACTCTAGACAGTATCATAATTAGATTGTTTTACCACTGAGCTACATACAGATACCTGAAAAATCCAGTCTTGTATCCGCTGTTTCTGAGAATACTTTCACAAAATGCCGATGTCGATCCTTTCCCCTTTGTTCCAGTGATGTGAATAATTGGCAGCTTATCAATATCTTCCAGCTAAAAACACAAACACGCACATTCTAGCGAAATATCATCTTGCTTTAATTGTATGACATCGGAAATATACTGAACTCCATTAGAAACACACCAGTATATATATATATATATATATATATATATATATATATATATATATATATATATATATATATATATATATATATACACTGATACTTTGCCACGGCATTTGCTGTGATAATAGAAAGTAAACAAAGAACGTCTTAAAGGGACATTTCTGAGTTTGCTGCAGTTTTTAAGATGTTATCGACTATAAGAGACGTTTTAACGATTGTAATTACATATCAAATATATATTTCTGTATAAAATATTAGTGGATGTATATTAAATCGTTCTAATATTTGTACTAGGTTAAATTTCATTTTATTTCTTAAAATATATTTTTTCCGAACGAAATTATTTGAAGACAAAATCCAGTTTGATCTTCTTACAAATATTAAGACGACCAGAAACACATTGAATATATAGACACTGATATTCTAAACAAGAAAATATATTTAATATGTAAGATTAATCGTAGAACTATTTTATTAGTCGGAAACATCTTACAATGCAGCAAACTCAGGAATGTTCCTTTAAAATGTGTATATGTTGTTGATCTGATAACGGATTATTTACGATTGTAAGGTTACCTATCATAATCTCTAACAATAGTGGTGTGGTTGCCAATTTCAATTCAATTCAAGAGAATTAACGTGCACATTCAGGGCAAGCTGTTGTAGCGCACGCCTGTCCTGGGCACAGGTGCCAGCCTCGGTCGGCTCCTTCGTCCAGGACAGAAAAGGGTGTGGCTGCTAAACCTCCCTGACATAATATATAAACACCAGGATAGGTGTTCAAGGTATGTTGTGCAAAATATTAATGAAACATTTATAGATCAAAGTGCATGGCGGCATTTTTGGATTTTAAATGCTTAGTTTTAATATCCGAGACGTATCGTCTTTGATTGAAAACACACACACACACACACACACACACACACACACACACACACACACACACAAAAGGATTAGGCACAAGTTATCCAACTTAAAAGGCCCTCTCCTAATTACAAACATTAAATTGTACAATAATAGCGACTGCACTTTTCAGTCAATTAATCAATCAATCAATCAATCAATAAACGCTTATGAGAGTATCTTCTTTGGAAGTACCGAAACTTGATGAGCCAGCAAATAATGTCCAGAAACATAGATAATTTACCAAGCTTGATAATTTAAGCAAGAAGCTGTTATAGCTGAACATATTTTACACTGCTTACTCGCCAAACCTAGTACCTGTAACTGTATTTGAATTAATTCAAGGGCGGATCCATGGGTGTGGAACTGGGGACCCCCCCCCCCCCCCAAAAAAAAAAAAAAAAAATCTCCACCAAAACATCGTACTCTAAGTGCCCCTTTTTGACAATTTATTTACAATTTTCATTTCCCGAATGCTAAACTTTTATTGAGTACCCTTTTAAGGAGTTCGCCCATGTACCTTTCTTGGTCCCTCCCCACCCCCATCCCCCATACACCTAAAATATTTCCCTGGTACTGCCTTTGTAATTTACCTTTATGTCACACACTTTGAGCGCCTTCATCATGAATGAAATAATGTGTTGTCTAAATCCTATATCTGTCTTATCTGGTGTCAGACTTCTCACAATAGACAAGGCATCCTGAAAGAAAAATGGATACACTGAGTAAAAGTCTTTAAAACAAAAACAACAAACAAACAAACAACAACAAACAAATAAAAAAACCAACAGAAGCTAAAATTCAGTTAATGTCGTAGGTGCAGTATTAAAGATAAAGCATTATTCGCATTGTTTATATTCATTTGAGATATATAACTCTATATTAATCGAAACCAAACTCAATATTTGCACAAATAACTCAGGGATATTTACTTATTTATTATTATTATTACTACTACTACTACTACTACTACTACTACTACTACTACTACTACTACTACTACTACTACTACTACTACTACTACTACTACTACTACTACAACTACTACTATTATTATTATTTGGTCAGTAGTTTCCCTTTTTCGTGCTCTGAAAAGAAAACAAAATAACAAAAATAATATACATTTATGTGCAATTATAATTTTAAAAAAGAACTTTGTTTTGTTTAACGACACCACTAGAGCACATTGCTTTATTAATCATCGGCTATTGGATGTCAAACATTTGGTAATTTTGACATGTAGTCTTAGAGAGGAAACCCGCTACATTTGCCCATTAGTAGCAGGGGATCTTTTATATACACCATCCTATAGACAGGATAGCACATATAACGGCCTTTGATATACCTGTCGTAGTGCACTGGCTAGAACGAGAAACGGCCCAACGGGCCAACAGACGCACAACTGGTCAAAGGCTGTAGTATGTGTTTTCCTGTTTGTGGGACAGTATATACAAAAGATCCCCTGCTGCATTAGAAAAACAAATGTAGCAGGTTTCCTCTGATGACTACGTGTCTGATTACCAAATGTTTGACATCTAGTAGCCGATGATTGATTAATCAATGTGCTTTAGTGGTGTCGTTAAAAAAACAAAAAGTCTAATCTTAAACGTGGTTTTAGTGTTTGGTCCAAACAACTCACCTGGTACGAAGATGATCCACAACCAGGTGTTTCTGCTTCCACCACCGAGTCCATGAGCCCTGAGTTAGTATGACTAATTAAAATACACTGATGTCCAAACGGACCGCAGAGCTATGAAGGTGTGAAATGTGAACTAACTGTTTATATAGAGCATGGAGCTGTAACTGGTCGTTGACGCGTTGTCCATGGTCGCTCTGGAAGAAAGATACAAACCAATGGAATTCGAGAGTGCGCACTGTCTCCCACACACAAGAGATGGATCGCTACCGGCCTCGTGGTTCGCTTGTTACATACGTTTTAAAACAATTTATTGTAAAATAAATGGTATCTAACGCCCACTCATGTATTATTCTTTATATACCACAGGTTAGTAATAATAACCAGGGCCTTACCTAGCGGAGGAGGGGCAAAAGAGCAGTTCTCCCCAGAAAAATACTAAACAATACCTATCTTCAAAATAACAGTACCTGACTTAAAAGTGACAGATCCAAGTTTTTAAACTCTTCGACGTATTTTTCACTGTTAAAGCCGGTTTTTTTTTATCATTTAAATTAAAGTAGTTACATTTTATTATTTAGAATATTAATTTTCGTACACCTAAAGTGGTTCTGGTTTTTGTAAAAGCCCAAAATGCGTTTTTGTTTTAAATAATTCTAAAAGTGCACGGTCGTCTGAGAAATAATGGTTATTGAGACAAGCTCTAGTTATTTTTAAATGGTATTTCCCTGTTTAAACATCACCGACTTTAGCTTCTCTCTGTTATAACCTTATCTAAATGTGTGTTGCAGGTTTATAGGTTGACTAACTTAGTGTCCAGTAGCTCAAGTAACCTCTAGTAAAGTGTGTGCCCACGTGACACCTTGGTACTAGTTAATAATATGTAAGTGTAAGGTCATGAGTGGACTTGAGAATAATCAACCTAAAGCTCTGTGGCATCGGATTTAGGAAGGAAGGAAATGTTTTATTTAACGACGCATTCAACACATTTTATTTAAGGTTATATGGCGTCGGACATATAGTTAAGGACCACACAGATATTGAGTGAGGAAACCCGCTGTTGCCACTTCATGGGCTACTCTTTTCGATTAGCAGCATGGGATCTTTTATATACACCATCCCACAGACAGGATAGCACATACCACGGCCTTTGTTACACCCGTTGTGGAACACTGGAGAAATATGTATTTTAGACACAGACGCTGGCTACCATTTGGTCGTCGACAATTGCCAAAGTATTACATACAGTCCTCTCTAGCTTTCAACTCGATTACTTCCCCTACAACATATCAATAATGGTGGGGGGGGGGGGGGGGGGGGGAGTGGGGTAGAGGTGACTCGAGCTTATTGCCCACGGGCTGGTACTTGGGTCTCACTACACAGATGTCATCTGCCATTGAAACCCATGTTAAATTGCCCAACTTCAAACGAAGATTGCCAATAGAACGGGTTCTCGTTGGCACTAACAACACACACCATTGCGAACATACATTATATACTAAGCATTTATTTTCACTCCAAAATTGAGAACATTAAATTTTTCCGTCTCAGTGTTTTGCTATATGACCGCATCTGGCTGTAGTACCGGTCCGAACAGGTGGTTCATTAACCGATTCACTCCGGCTGTCACTTGCGCTGTATATCCACGTCCCAAAAGGTCGATGCACAATATTACAAAATAAAATTGGCAAAATACAGCCAGAAGGCTTACCATTAAACATACATATTGTTTTAATTCTTCACCATTTCCTAGAAGTGAATATGTGAACCATAACATGTGTCACAATTAGGAACTATAGTGGACCGTGATCAATCAACTCTCACCCAGAAGTGATCTGTGTAGTGAGACCTTGGGTCTGCGCCTTTTAACATTGTGTCTAGCGGAAGGAGACCATACCGTGAAATCCTTTATTTTCGTGGATTTATATTTCCGTGGTTTAGCTAGAATAGACAATTTGATGGAAGGAAGAAGGAAGGAAATGATTTATTTAACGACGCACTCAACACATTTTATTTACGGTTATATGGTGTCAGATATATGGTTAAAGCCCACACATATATTGAGAGAGGAAACCCCCTGTCGCCACTTCATGGGCTACTCTTTTCGATTAGCAGCAAGGGATATTTTATATGCACCATCCCACAGACAGGGTAGTACATATATACCAGTCGTGGTACACTGGCTGGAAAATAGCTCAATGGGCTCAATGGGCCCACCGACGGGGATCGATCCCAGACCGAAAAGAAAAATAGTCCCCTGCAAAGTGTATTCAATAGACACCATTAATTAGTTAATTAAGAGTATAAACATCTTAATTAAAAGGCAGTTCCCTACAAAGTGTATTCAATCAAGTATCGTTCCATAAGAATAGACACCATTAATTAGTTAATTAAGTGTCTACACGTCTTAATTAAAACGCAGTCCCCTGCAAAGTGTATTCAATCAGGTATATTTCCATAAGAATAGACGTCATTAATTAAGCTCCACGTGTTGTCGTTACATGCTACAGAATGTCACAGACTGAAAATAGGCCATTATATTAATCTATTGTCGAGGGCGAGACGTAGTCTAGTGATAAAGCGTTCGCTTGGTGACCGCTCCCCATCGACAGGCTATTTCTAGTTCCAGCCAGTGCATCACGACTAGTATATGGAAGGCTACCCTGTCTGTGGGATGGTGCATCTAAAATATCCCTTGTTACTAATGGAAATCTGTAGAGGGTTTCCCCTCTAAGATTCTATGTCAGAATTACCAAATGTTTGACATCCAATAGCCAACGATTAATAAATCAATGCGCTCTAGTAGTGTCGTTAACACACATTTTATTTACAGTTATATGGCGACAAACATATGGTTATAGACCACACAGATAATGAGAGAGGAAACCCGCTGTCGCCACTTCATGGGCTACTCTTTTCGATTAGCAGCAAGGGATCTTTTATATGCACCATCCCACAGACAGGGTAGTACGTACCACGGCCTTTGATATACCAGTCGTGGTGAACTGGCTGGAACGATAAATAGCCCAATGGGCCCGCCGACGGGGATCGATCCCAGACCGACCGCGCACCGAGCGAGCGCTGTACCACTGAGCTACGTCTCGCCGTAGCGATTGTTGAAGAAATGAGTATTTTGTACGACACAGACAGACACTCGTTGGATCCCTCTACTGTCCCATGAAACCAAAGTATAATATTCAGTGTATACTTTATATTATTACAATATTGGATATGATCTGACTTTTTACAGTACTCATAAAGAAGAAAACATTTACCTTAATTAGTAAATAAAGTATGGATTTTTAAAATTATTACTATTTATTTATTTTATTGCTATTATTATTTTGGTAGCCATTATGTAATCATTGCAATGCCTTATTTGTGTTTTGTGTTTTCCTTTAGGAAACCTGCTGTCTAATTATTGAACACAGAAAACGTGATTTCGTCTTTTTTTCTGTTTCCTTTATTCTTTCTTTCTTTCTTTCCCTTTTTCGGTAATATTTATTTCTGTTCATATTTAAATTGCAAAAATGTATTACTGTGGTGTCGTGTATTATGGAGAAGGCCTAGTAAATTGTGTAAGCTGTGCCTGATCCATTTGTTCTTTAAAAAACAATAATATTTGTTTCAATCAACAATCAGAAAACATACGTCAGCTGGTTCTGTATCTTGGGTCCGCTGAGGAAATTGGTAATATAAGCAAGAAGAAGCACGGTAGAAGCAAGTGTGTGTGTGTGTGGGGGGGGGGGGGGGGGGGTCGTCTAAATGAGATCGAGGGAACAAAGCAAAGTTTTTAGGGGATTCGGGGGTAAAAACTATATTCCTGAAATGCAATGTCCTGCATTCTACAAGTAAATTTCATCTCTGCCTTATGATTTACTACCAATAATCGGTTTGATTCAGAATTCAACCCCACAAACGCACGTTCGTCTTGGTTGCGACAGAAACGAAACCCCTAATGAATCCGCCGATAGGGCTCGATCCTAGGAAGGAAATGTTTTATTTAACGACGCACTCAACACATTTTATTTACGGTTATTTGACGTCGGACATATGGTTAAAGACCACACAGATATTGAGAGGGGAAACCCGCTGTCGCCACTTCATGGGCTACTCTTGTCGATTAGCAGCAAGGGATCTTTTATATGATTCATCCGACAGAAAGGATAGTACATACCACGACCTTTGTTACACCAGTTATAGAGCACTGGCTGGAACAAGAAATAGCCCAATCGGCCCACCGACGGGGATCGATCCCAAACCGACTGCGCATCAAGCGAGCGCCTAACCACTGGGCTACGTCCCGCCTCTTTCTAATACACAAGCCACGGGTTTCGAGTCACAATCCCCCGGAAAATATGCTTTTAAAAAAACCCAAACCATGCAAACGTTTGCACCTAGATTGCGGAGGAAAAAACCCACACTTTTTCAGGTGTAAAATGTGGGGTTTTTTTTAAAACGACACCACTAGAGCACATTGATTAATTAATCATCGGCTATTGGATGTCGAGCATTTGTTAATTCTGACACGTAGGCATCAGAAGAAACCCACTTGAAGAGGGTGTAGTGCTCTTACACCTACCCACTGAGCCCTTAAGAACTCGCTCTGGATTGGAGCCGGTACCGGACTGCGAACTCTGTACCTACCAGCCTGTTTTCCGATGGCTTAAAGGTCCACGTTTATCAAAAACGTAATTCACTATTGTTTGGTATCTACGCAGACCTTTTACAATATATATGAAGTATTAATAAAATAAATTTTAAAATAATTACCCGTTTTTAATATATTCGCAATAAAAAGTCGCGTTTTCCCCATCACTTGTCAAAACGCCTGGCGACTCAAAGAGCTAAGTCACGTGACCCCGTGACGCGCTAACCGGCATAACATGAAAGTGTGATTAGCAGCCTTTCAGACATTTTACTGGGAAGGTGAAACACGTGAATGTTTAAAACACAAAAATGTTATTCTATTGAATTGAAATGTATGGATGGAATATTCTTTTGGAGATAAATGTAAAATATGGTGAACCATTATTTAGTGTTTGGACGTATGAAAGGAGCAATTTTTCCGAACTTTAAACAAACCGACAATCACAGGGTTTGCATGGAAGTGGTGCTTAAACAGAACCCGTGCGTACTGGAAAGAACCATCACGATGGGATAGGATCTGCAGTGACCAGTTCATCCCTGGGGATTACAATTATTTAAGGTGGTCGATAAATATGACACCTATTTTTTTATTTTTTTTAAACATATCTGTTCCAAGCTTCTATCCCCACCGGCACATGTTCTACGATTGCGCACGATACAGCAAACAAGAAACCGCGACGAGCACGAGTTAAACTAGAGCTAAAAAGGGTGAGGGGAAGGAGGAGGAGGAGTCGGGGAGGAGGTGGGGAGGGTACCAGAGGAGGGGCGGCAGTGTAAAATATAGTGGTACGGCTCGAGGTTGCCAGATTTTTCTTTCAAATTCAATTGAGGACATTTTCACAGATACAACAAATATTACCCACAAAATTGCCTCTTTTGTAACTATTAATCTTTACAAAATCATACATACACATGTTTATACATAGTGTGGGTTTTGTACGTGTATCCGGAATATTTAATCCATATCCGGAATTAATGCCAAATATTCGGACTTTTTTCCAAATTCACTATCATGATTGTTTTTGAAAGCAAACATTTCTGAATATATTTTTAATTTTTTATAGTTTTAAATCCTGAGTTTATTAAACCGAGTTTATAATTCTGCATTCTCCATTTCAACCTGAACTCGGTATTATCTTTACAGATTTGTGCTATTACTAAGCCGTTTGTCTATTGGCTGTATTTGTCAACAGCTGACCAATGAAAATGTTTTTGACAATCGAGTAAACTGAAGCCATGTATGACATTTGTCTTACTTGTTATGTAGTTTATGTATTCATTTTAAAGATGTTTCAAATATGACATAGTAATTGCTACGGGGCAGACATCGGGTCTATGGCGATGCATACAACTTCGCCACGGTGGGTAAAAAACATGAATATATAACAGAACACTTGCAATCGTACGAAAACAAAAGAAACGGATCCACAATTGTTTTCTTTTCGTATGCTTCCACATGCAACATTTCACTAAATAATATTTGGCTACCAGTAATCTGTGACACATTCATGACATTAATATACCAAACGATCTTGTTTTATTCAAGTAAGTTAAACTATAAACAATGTAAATTTTGCCAAACCATTATTAGATTTTTCCGCGATATTTTTCTTTACACTGGCACATCAAAAGTGCTACTCTAATAGTAATGTAAGCGTAATGCAGAACGATAGCCAGTCTTAATGTGGGTACCAGACGTTTCGTCCCCGATTCAGTTAACCACAAATTAGCTCGACCCCACTGATGAAATAGTGCAAATGTGGCAATGTCTATTGTATTGCATTTAAAAACCGGTTGATATGTTCAATATTTTGACGGACGGACGGACGGCCAGATTAAAAAGATACACTAGCGCATGATCATATACTTATTGTGTAACTTGTATCGCTAATTAGTTACTGCTGGAATGCATGATCCACACTGTCTCACTTGTACGGGTACTCGAGTCCTGTGAACGGACAGTCTTGCTAGATCCACACTGTCTCACTTGTACGGGTACTCGAGTCCTGTGAACGGACAGTCTTGCTAGATCCACACTGTCTCACTTGTACGGGTACTCGAGTCATGTGAACGGACAGTCTTGCTAGATCCACACTGTCTCACTTGTACGGGTACTCGAGTCATGTGAACGGACAGTCTTGCTAGATCCACACTGTCTCACTTGTACATGTACTCGAGTCCTGTGAACGGACAGTCTTGCTAGATCCACACTGTCTCACTTGTACGGGTACTCGAGTCCTGTGAACGGACAGTCTTGCTAGATCCACACTGTCTCACTTGTACGGGTACTCGAGTCCTGTGAACGGACAGTCTTGCTAGATCCACACTGTCTCACTTGTACGGGTACTCGAGTCCTGTGAACGGACAGTCTTGCTAGATCCACACTGTCTCACTTGTACGGGTACTCGAGTCCTGTGAACGGACAGTCTTGCTAGATCCACACTGTCTCACTTGCACGGGTACTCGAGTCCTGTGAACGGACAGTCTTGCTAGATCCACACTGTCTCACTTGCACGGGTACTCGAGTCCTGTGAACGGACAGTCTTGCTAGATCCACACTGTCTCACTTGCACGGGTACTCGAGTCCTGTGAACGGACAGTCTTGCTAGATCCACACTGTCTCACTTGCACGGGTACTCGAGTCCTGTGAACGGACAGTCTTGCTAGATCCACACTGTCTCACTTGCACGGGTACTCGAGTCCTGTGAACGGACAGTCTTGCTAGATCCACACTGTCTCACTTGCACGGGTACTCGAGTCCTGTGAACGGACAGTCTTGCTAGATCCACACTGTCTCAACTTGCACGGGTACTCGAGTCCTGTGAACGGACAGTCTTGCTAGATCCACACTGTCTCACTTGCACGGGTACTCGAGTCCTGTGAACGGACAGTCTTGCTAGATCCACACTGTCTCACTTGCACGGGTACTCGAGTCCTGTGAACGGACAGTCTTGCTAGATCCACACTGTCTCACTTGCACGGGTACTCGAGTCCTGTGAACGGACAGTCTTGCTAGATCCACACTGTCTCACTTGCACGGGTACTCGAGTCCTGTGAACGGACAGTCTTGCTAGATCCACACTGTCTCACTTGCACGGGTACTCGAGTCCTGTGAACGGACAGTCTTGCTAGATCCACACTGTCTCACTTGCACGGGTACTCGAGTCCTGTGAACGGACAGTCTTGCTAGATCCACACTGTCTCACTTGCACGGGTACTCGAGTCCTGTGAACGGACAGTCTTGCTAGATCCACACTGTCTCACTTGCACGGGTACTCGAGTCCTGTGAACGGACAGTCTTGCTAGATCCACACTGTCTCACTTGCACGGGTACTCGAGTCCTGTGAACGGACAGTCTTGCTAGATCCACACTGTCTCACTTGCACGGGTACTCGAGTCCTGTGAACGGACAGTCTGGCTAGATCCACACTGTCTCACTTGCACGGGTACTCGAGTCCTGTGAACGGACAGTCTTGCTAGATCCACACTGTCTCACTTGCACGGGTACTCGAGTCCTGTGAACGGACAGTCTTGCTAGATCCACACTGTCTCACTTGCACGGGTACTCGAGTCCTGTGAACGGACAGTCTGGCTAGATCCACACTGTCTCACTTGCACGGGTACTCGAGTCCTGTGAACGGACAGTCTTGCTAGATCCACACTGTCTCACTTGCACGGGTACTCGAGTCCTGTGAACGGACAGTCTTGCTAGATCCACACTGTCTCACTTGCACGGGTACTCGAGTCCTGTGAACGGACAGTCTTGCTAGATCCACACTGTCTCACTTGTACGTTTTCTCGAGTCCTGTGAACGGACAGTCTTGCTAGATCCACACTGTCTCACTTGTACGGGTACTCGAGTCCTGTGAACGGACAGTCTTGCTAGATCCACACTGTCTCACTTGTACGGGTACTCGAGTCCTGTGAACGGACAGTCTTGCTAGATCCACACTGTCTCACTTGTACGGGTACTCGAGTCCTGTGAACGGACAGTCTTGCTAGATCCACACTGTCTCACTTGTACGGGTACTCGAGTCCTGTGAACGGACAGTCTTGCTAGATCCACACTGTCTCACTTGTACGGGTACTCGAGTCCTGTGAACGGACAGTCTTGCTAGATCCACACTGTCTCACTTGTACGGGTACTCGAGTCCTGTGAACGGACAGTCTTGCTAGATCCACACTGTCTCACTTGTACGGGTACTCGAGTCCTGTGAACGGACAGTCTTGCTAGATCCACACTGTCTCACTTGCACGGGTACTCGAGTCCTGTGAACGGACAGTCTTGCTAGATCCACACTGTCTCACTTGCACGGGTACTCGAGTCCTGTGAACGGACAGTCTTGCTAGATCCACACTGTCTCACTTGCACGGGTACTCGAGTCCTGTGAACGGACAGTCTTGCTAGATCCACACTGTCTCACTTGCACGGGTACTCGAGTCCTGTGAACGGACAGTCTTGCTAGATCCACACTGTCTCACTTGTACGGGTACTCGAGTCCTGTGAACGGACAGTCTTGCTAGATCCACACTGTCTCACTTGTACGGGTACTCGAGTCCTGTGAACGGACAGTCTTGCTAGATCCACACTGTCTCACTTGCACGGGTACTCGAGTCCTGTGAACGGACAGTCTTGCTAGATCCACACTGTCTCACTTGCACGGGTACTCGAGTCCTGTGAACGGACAGTCTTGCTAGATCCACACTGTCTCACTTGCACGGGTACTCGAGTCCTGTGAACGGACAGTCTTGCTAGATCCACACTGTCTCACTTGTACGGGTACTCGAGTCCTGTGAACGGACAGTCTTGCTAGATCCACACTGTCTCACTTGTACGGGTACTCGAGTCCTGTGAACGGACAGTCTTGCTAGATCCACACTGTCTCACTTGTACGGGTACTCGAGTCCTGTGAACGGACAGTCTTGCTAGATCCACACTGTCTCACTTGTACGGGTACTCGAGTCCTGTGAACGGACAGTCTTGCTAGATCCACACTGTCTCACTTGTACGGGTACTCGAGTCCTGTGAACGGACAGTCTTGCTAGATCCACACTGTCTCACTTGTACGGGTACTCGAGTCCTGTGAACGGACAGTCTTGCTAGATCCACACTGTCTCACTTGTACGGGTACTCGAGTCCTGTGAACGGACAGTCTTGCTAGATCCACACTGTCTCACTTGTACGGGTACTCGAGTCCTGTGAACGGACAGTCTTGCTAGATCCACACTGTCTCACTTGTACGGGTACTCGAGTCATGTGAACGGACAGTCTTGCTAGATCCACACTGTCTCACTTGTACGGGTACTCGAGTCATGTGAACGGACAGTCTTGCTAGATCCACACTGTCTCACTTGTACGGGTACTCGAGTCCTGTGAACGGACAGTCTTGCTAGATCCACACTGTCTCACTTGTACGGGTACTCGAGTCCTGTGAACGGACAGTCTTGCTAGATCCACACTGTCTCACTTGTACGGGTACTCGAGTCATGTGAACGGACAGTCTTGCTAGATCCACACTGTCTCACTTGTACGGGTACTCGAGTCCTGTGAACGGACAGTCTTGCTAGATCCACACTGTCTCACTTGTACGGGTACTCGAGTCCTGTGAACGGACAGTCTTGCTAGATCCACACTGTCTCACTTGTACGGGTACTCGAGTCCTGTGAACGGACAGTCTTGCTAGATCCACACTGTCTCACTTGTACGGGTACTCGAGTCCTGTGAACGGACAGTCTTGCTAGATCCACACTGTCTCACTTGCACGGGTACTCGAGTCCTGTGAACGGACAGTCTTGCTAGATCCACACTGTCTCACTTGCACGGGTACTCGAGTCCTGTGAACGGACAGTCTTGCTAGATCCACACTGTCTCACTTGCACGGGTACTCGAGTCCTGTGAACGGACAGTCTTGCTAGATCCACACTGTCTCACTTGCACGGGTACTCGAGTCCTGTGAACGGACAGTCTTGCTAGATCCACACTGTCTCACTTGCACGGGTACTCGAGTCCTGTGAACGGACAGTCTTGCTAGATCCACACTGTCTCACTTGCACGGGTACTCGAGTCCTGTGAACGGACAGTCTTGCTAGATCCACACTGTCTCACTTGTACGGGTACTCGAGTCCTGTGAACGGACAGTCTTGCTAGATCCACACTGTCTCACTTGCACGGGTACTCGAGTCCTGTGAACGGACAGTCTTGCTAGATCCACACTGTCTCACTTGCACGGGTACTCGAGTCCTGTGAACGGACAGTCTTGCTAGATCCACACTGTCTCACTTGTACGGGTACTCGAGTCCTGTGAACGGACAGTCTTGCTAGATCCACACTGTCTCACTTGTACGGGTACTCGAGTCCTGTGAACGGACAGTCTTGCTAGATCCACACTGTCTCACTTGTACGGGTACTCGAGTCCTGTGAACGGACAGTCTTGCTAGATCCACACTGTCTCACTTGTACGGGTACTCGAGTCCTGTGAACGGACAGTCTTGCTAGATCCACACTGTCTCACTTGTACGGGTACTCGAGTCCTGTGAACGGACAGTCTTGCTAGATCCACACTGTCTCACTTGTACGGGTACTCGAGTCCTGTGAACGGACAGTCTTGCTAGATCCACACTGTCTCACTTGTACGGGTACTCGAGTCCTGTGAACGGACAGTCTTGCTAGATCCACACTGTCTCACTTGCACGGGTACTCGAGTCCTGTGAACGGACAGTCTTGCTAGATCCACACTGTCTCACTTGCACGGGTACTCGAGTCCTGTGAACGGACAGTCTTGCTAGATCCACACTGTCTCACTTGCACGGGTACTCGAGTCCTGTGAACGGACAGTCTTGCTAGATCCACACTGTCTCACTTGCACGGGTACTCGAGTCCTGTGAACGGACAGTCTTGCTAGATCCACACTGTCTCACTTGTACGGGTACTCGAGTCCTGTGAACGGACAGTCTTGCTAGATCCACACTGTCTCACACTGTCCTCACTTGTCTCACTTGCACGGGTACTCGAGTCCTGTGAACGGACAGTCTTGCTAGATCCACACTGTCTCACTTGCACGGGTACTCGAGTCCTGTGAACGGACAGTCTTGCTAGATCCACACTGTCTCACTTGCACGGGTACTCGAGTCCTGTGAACGGACAGTCTTGCTAGATCCACACTGTCTCACTTGTACGGGTACTCGAGTCCTGTGAACGGACAGTCTTGCTAGATCCACACTGTCTCACTTGTACGGGTACTCGAGTCCTGTGAACGGACAGTCTTGCTAGATCCACACTGTCTCACTTGTACGGGTACTCGAGTCCTGTGAACGGACAGTCTTGCTAGATCCACACTGTCTCACTTGTACGGGTACTCGAGTCCTGTGAACGGACAGTCTTGCTAGATCCACACTGTCTCACTTGTACGGGTACTCGAGTCCTGTGAACGGACAGTCTTGCTAGATCCACACTGTCTCACTTGTACGGGTACTCGAGTCCTGTGAACGGACAGTCTTGCTAGATCCACACTGTCTCACTTGTACGGGTACTCGAGTCCTGTGAACGGACAGTCTTGCTAGATCCACACTGTCTCACTTGTACGGGTACTCGAGTCCTGTGAACGGACAGTCTTGCTAGATCCACACTGTCTCACTTGTACGGGTACTCGAGTCCTGTGAACGGACAGTCTTGCTAGATCCACACTGTCTCACTTGTACGGGTACTCGAGTCCTGTGAACGGACAGTCTTGCTAGATCCACACTGTCTCACTTGTACGGGTACTCGAGTCCTGTGAACGGACAGTCTTGCTAGATCCACACTGTCTCACTTGTACGGGTACTCGAGTCATGTGAACGGACAGTCTTGCTAGATCCACACTGTCTCACTTGTACGGGTACTCGAGTCCTGTGAACGGACAGTCTTGCTAGATCCACACTGTCTCACTTGTACGGGTACTCGAGTCATGTGAACGGACAGTCTTGCTAGATCCACACTGTCTCACTTGTACGGGTACTCGAGTCATGTGAACGGACAGTCTTGCTAGATCCACACTGTCTCACTTGTACGTGTACTCGAGTCCTGTGAACGGACAGTCTTGCTAGATCCACACTGTCTCACTTGTACGGGTACTCGAGTCCTGTGAACGGCCAGTCTTGCTAGATCCACACTGTCTCACTTGTACGGGTACTCGAGTCCTGTGAACGGACAGTCTTGCTAGATCCACACTGTCTCACTTGTACGGGTACTCGAGTCCTGTGAACGGACAGTCTTGCTAGATCCACACTGTCTCACTTGCACGGGTACTCGAGTCCTGTGAACGGACAGTCTTGCTAGATCCACACTGTCTCACTTGCACGGGTACTCGAGTCCTGTGAACGGACAGTCTTGCTAGATCCACACTGTCTCACTTGCACGGGTACTCGAGTCCTGTGAACGGACAGTCTTGCTAGATCCACACTGTCTCACTTGCACGGGTACTCGAGTCCTGTGAACGGACAGTCTTGCTAGATCCACACTGTCTCACTTGCACGGGTACTCGAGTCCTGTGAACGGACAGTCTTGCTAGATCCACACTGTCTCACTTGCACGGGTACTCGAGTCCTGTGAACGGACAGTCTTGCTAGATCCACACTGTCTCACTTGTACGGGTACTCGAGTCCTGTGAACGGACAGTCTTGGTAGATCCACACTGTCTCACTTGTACGGGTACTCGAGTCCTGTGAACGGACAGTCTTGCTAGATCCACACTGTCTCACTTGCACGGGTACTCGAGTCCTGTGAACGGACAGTCTTGCTAGATCCACACTGTCTCACTTGCACGGGTACTCGAGTCCTGTGAACGGACAGTCTTGCTAGATCCACACTGTCTCACTTGTACGTGTACTCGAGTCCTGTGAACGGACAGTCTTGCTAGATCCACACTGTAGGAGACGAATCTATCGGTGTTGATGGAAAACGTACGAGTGCTGTTATTTACCTCGAGTGACCTATTCACAAACTAGTGCTTCTCCTGGAATCTGAAGATACTTCAGAGTAGAACTTTGACAGCGTATTGTGCAAACTGTGCGAACATTAATGGTTTTCGAAACCCAGTGACATTTGATTGTTATTGTTGTGAAGTTATTTTATTTCAGGCAAAAGGGACATAAGTCATTTGAACAATGTTTTATGACTTATAGAACTGTTTGAAAAATTATTCTAATATGGTGGAAAGTGTAACTGTATGGTTAGATACGGTAAACGTACGGAAGGTGTATGCGAGTTGCGTCCCTTGGGGAGGTCGAATGTTCGTCTGCGTTAAGTTTGGAACTGTGTTGGCCCTTAATGGTTTCACGTATTTCAAGTATTTCAAGTATTTCACGTTTTGGAGTATTTTACTTGCGAACAGTTGCGGACCTTTTTGTTTGTGTACTGATGCATACAGCTATGTGTTTTCGAGTGGACGGTTATGGTTCATGAACTGCGATGTTACATAAAGGTTCAAACTTTCAATTTGTTGTGTTCTTTGCAAAGTGCGAGAAACAGGTATGAACTTAAATCGATTACGAAACCCTTACAGTAGGTATATTAATGTCATGAATGTGTCACAGATTACTGTTAGCCAAATATTATTTAGTAAAATGTTGCATGTGAAAGCATACGAAAAGAGGAGAATTGTGGATCCGTTTCGTTTCTTTTTTTCGTTTCGTTTTTTACTCACCGTGGCGAAGTTGCATGCATCGCCATGGAACCGATGTCTACCCCGTAGTTATTACTATATGATATTTGAAAAATCTTTAAAATAAATACATAAATTACATAACAAGTAAGACAAATTTCATACATGGCTTCAGTTTACTCGAATGTCAAAAAAAAAATTATTTGTCGGCTAAATTGACAAATACAGCCAATAGACAAACGCCTTGGTAATAGCACAAAAGTGTAGATAATACCGAGTTCAGGTTGAAATGAAAAATGCAGAATGATAAACTAGGTTTAATAAACTCGAGATTTAAAAAATAGAAAATTTAAAATATATTAAAAAATGGTTGCTTCAAAAAAAAAAAAAAAAAAAAAAAAAAAAATTATAGCGAATTTGGAAAAAATTCCGAATATTTGAAATTAATTCCAGAATTTCGAATATGGGTTAAAAACGTAAAAAAAAAAAAAAAAAAAAAAAAAAAAAAAAAAAAAAAAAAAAAATATATATATATATATATATATATATATATATATATACACACACACATATATATATATATATATATATATATATATATATATATATATATATATATATATATATATATATATATATACACACACACAGAACTTCACATACGTGGTTTTTCGCTTCCTATTTATTGCACGAGTAGCGTAGCGTAAACTCTATTAACGTGCCTCTATCCAATTACGGTTCAGACACGTCTCTCCCACACCCTGTCTCTGGCATGGCCAGTGGTCGAGTGTGGGACAGATAATTTACTTATTAATGGGGCAATTTTGAATTATTTATAAAAAGGCATAGGGGGGATTTTGATGCGTCGTTGAAATAACCTATGGTATTTAAATAAAAATTAATTTTAATTACTTTAGTGTGACGCTTGTTTTTGACTGGGCATTTCCAAACAGGTAAATGAAACAATGAAAAAGTACACAATTTATATGCCCTTAAAAAGATTAAGATTGAAAAATATTACAGAGGGCAATTCCGGGTGCCCAAAAAGATTAATATAAAATGTTTTTAATATACCCTAGACTCATCCAGAACTATGCCTTGCAGCCAAGACCAAAGTGAAAAACCCATCCCAAAAGAAGAACCCGACTCCAAAAAGGAGACGAGACGCCCCGGACCTACCCCGCCCCAACCACGGGTGGACTGGATAAAAACACCCGAGGACATTTATTTAATTAAAAACATCCACCCCCATACACAATTTATTATTAAAATATATTAAAAAGAGAAAGAAAAAGAAAAAATAAACCCCTAGGTTAAAAGACATATTATATATAGCCCGAGCTTCAAATTATATTTAAAAACATACAACAGACAATAATTAATAATAAAGCACATTTACAACAATAGTTTCTTTTTTAAAATGATATAAACACATTAAAAACTAAGGTTAAAAACTAAGGTTATAAGAGGTAGTAAAACGGGGAGCAGGAAAGTGTCACTGCCAGATGACACTAACCACCACCGACCCATACAAACATACATCATACATCCACCACCAACAAACTACACATTAAAATAACTATATACAACAACGACAAACACTAAATACTAAAAAAAGAAGAAGAAGAAGAAAAAAAAACTTGCCCTCCCCACCCCGACCTTCTTATCCTCCCGTATAACCCACCCCTTCCCCCTCTTCTATCTATTTACTATATTACCAGTTAAAAAGGGGAATATTAACTCCATAAAACAACAACAACAACAACAACAAAAAAAAAAAAAAAAAAAAAAGGTTCCTCCATGTCAGAAAAAATAGTACTATAGTTAGAGTTAAACCAGCAAGGGCGTGGCGCACAACTTAGAAAGGATTAAAAAAAGAAGAAGAAAAAACCCACACCACTAAGGTCGACGCCAAGTAGCCAGAGGAAACAGACAGCTATGCCTAATCCCAGTACTTGAAGTCATTGAAGCTAAGGGGCCTATATATGAACTCCTGTCTCCACAACATAGGAGACCAGCACTCTATGAATTTTATTTTTAATATTTTTATCTGGATTTAATAAATTTTTAATATTAAATTACATATTATCATCAAAAAAGTCCATCATTTTTCCCCTATTTTTGTCAATTTTTTTACAATTAAATAAATAATGGTTTACATCATCAACTGCTTTATAACTGTTACAATTGGGAGATTCACTTTTCCTAGTTATAAATTTAATATTGTGAAGTCCTACAGCGACTCCCATTCTTAGTCTAGTAATAATTTTGGTAGCTTTTAAGTTGAACAATGTTGGTCCCCCATGTGGAGACGACGGGTTTAATATTGGTATGCCATGCCCTGGTCCTGTGGTCCCAGTCGATTTGCCACTGTTTAACAAGGCATGGGTTAGCCAATGAGCAGGCCTCAAGATAATTATATCTAACATTAATGTTAACAGCTTCATTGTTTAAGGATTTCTTAGCATTTAGGTCAGCTAATTCATTCCCATAGGTTCTAACATGAGCAGGTACCCATTCCTGAATTACTTCTCCACCCATTAAAATAATCTTGTTATAGAATTTAATTATATTGTTAATTATTTTTAGGTCTAACACTACTGGAGCCCCCAATGGCCTGTAGGGCACTTAGGCTATTGGAGTATATAACGTACTTTAATGGTTTGTTACTCTGTTTAATATTAATGGAAATCCAAATAAGAGCATGCACAATGGCTAACAATTCAGTAGTATAGACAGAAAGATTATTTGAGAGCCTAGCTCTACTAATAAATGGTTTAGTGTCTTTTAGAACTCCGAAAGCCATCCCTGTTTTACCTGAGATTCGATCTTTTGATCCATCTGTAAATATATTTATATATTCCACATAAATGTCTTCATTTACTAGTCACTAGTTACTAGTCTAAATATAATATTCTTAAACGGGGGGAAACTAATTTTATCCATTTCATCTTTAATTTTGAAAACAATTTGGGGAGGCTTAATTAACCAGGTAACATGCTTTGTTATAGTATTAGATGTGATCTTTAAGTCAGCCATATTAAAAAGTTCTAAATATTTGTGAGTATAAGAAATGACTGACATATTTTTATCAGTGAAAGCAATCACATATATAGGCTTTAAAGAATTAATAGGACTATCTGGTACTAAATTTTTTAATTTTATAAAAAAAATTAATACATTGCTTAATTCCTCTTAGTGGTAATGGGAGAATTCCCAGCTCAGCTAGGATACTGTCATATGGTGTGCACACTGATGCCCTAGCTATAATTTTAAGTGCATTATTATATACTGAATTTAACCGTTTTAGCTGGGCTTCAGAAGCACAGCAAAAGGCCTGTGCTCCATATTGAAGTCTGAATAACTTTTAATAGATTTATATAAAATTTACAATTATTAACAGTTTCTATAATATGGTCTTTAAAATTGAGACTCTGGTCAAAAGTTACTCCAAGGAACTTCACTCTGTAGACTTGGGTTATACAAACATTATTGTAGTATAAATTTAATTTGTGTTTAGTACGTCTGTTTTGATTAACAAATAAAATACAATTAGTTTTAGTTTTTGAAATGGTAACTCCTCAGGTTTCAGACCATTTTTGAAGGTTGGCTGTATCTTTTTGGAGATCTTTTATTGCACGAGTGTATTTTGCGCAAGAATATATACCACGATACCGCGTAGCGGTCGAGTGTTATGTTCTTTCGCAAAATAAACGGGTGCAATAAATAGGAAGCGAACTTAACGTATGTGAAGTTCTGTATTTATTACATACCTTCTTTTACGTTTTACAAAAACGGTTTTTAATTTAACGTCATAACAACACTTTGTTAAATCTATGATCAAAACTCCTTTCATGGATGTACTTAACGTTAAGAATCATACTCTGGGGCAGCCTTGTGTAATGTTTCAAATACGATGTGACGTAATTTATCATATATGACGGCAGTAAATAAAAGGCGCTAACTGTAATAAAAAGAAAAAGGGAATTCCCCATTTACAAGTTCCGGTCTGCATTGCACATATGTGCGATACAAAATAAATTTAGTGCATGGTTTCAAAATGCCTTTATCACTATAGTAAGATTGAATAGATATGTAATAAATAAATAAATAGTAGAAATGGATGTCAAACAGCCTAGTTGCAGGTGCATTACAAAATGCTGACATACTTGAAAAGTGTACCACCTCCCGGTGGATCCATTCAACTGATTAGGTTTTTCTCGTTCAAACCAGTGCACCACAACTGGTCAAAGGTCGTGGTATGTGCTTTCCTATCTGTTATACAGTGCATATAAAAGATCCCTTGCTGCATTAGAAAAGTGTAGTAGGTTTCATCTGATGACTACGAGTCAGAATTAACAAATGTTTGACATCCAATAGCCGATGATTAATTAATCAATGTGCTCTAGTGATGTAGGTAAAGAAAACACATTTTACACCTGAAAAAGTGTGGGTTTTTTTTTCACAATCTAGGTGCAAAGTTTGTTTTGTTTAACGACACCACTAGAGCACCTTGAATTATTAACCATCGGCTATTGGATGTCAAACAGTAGGTAATTTTGAATTATAGTCTTAGAGAGGAAGCCCGCTATATGTTTCGATTGGTAAAAAGGGATCTTTTATATGCACCATCCCACAGACAGGATAGTACATACCACGGCCTTTGATATACCAGTCATGGTGCAGTGGCTGGAACGAGAAGTAGCCAAATGGGATCGATCACAAACCGACCGCACATCAAGCGAGCGCTTTACCCCTGGGCTACATCCCGCCCCATCTAGACGCAATGCGCTTGCCTGGTGTACGGTCAGTCTAGGATCTATCCTCGTCGGTGGGCACATTGGCCTATTTGTCGTTCCAGCCAGTGCATCACGACTGGTATATCAAAGGCCGTCTCAGGGAAATCCCTTGCTACTAATAGAAGGAAAAAAATGCGGTGAGTTCCCTTTCTAAAACTTTATGTCAGGACTACCAAATGTTTAACCTCCAGTAGCCGATGATTAATAAATAAATGTGCTCTAGTGGTGTCGTTAAACAAATGTTTAAAACCTTTTTGTTCACAATCAGGATGTGTTTCCATTCAGCATCAGGTATTGGGTTTTATTACAAGAATAATGGCATCCAGAGTAGGTTACATTGTAGAAACAAAAACGAATTTTTCATACTATTAATCTGAACTATGCCCCCCACCCACCCCAGCTTTCAATACCACAATGCAGAGTCGTGTATAGGCACAGTGGCGGATCCAGAAAATCCATTGGGTGGGGGGATAACATGAGGCGGAATGCCAATGGAACTTTGGGGGAGGTTTGGACGGGCCCCTGTCACCATAACCATAAATAAAATGTGTTGAGTGCGTCGTTAAATAAAACATTTCCTTCCTTCCTTGTCTGCGGTTCTTCTTGGTAAGATCATGATCTAGCCCAGTCGGTAGAGCGCTCGCCTGTAGTGGTTGAGTCATAGGATCGAGCCCTCTCGGCGGATCCATTAGGGTTTTCGTTTCTGTCACAAACAAGACGAACGCGCGTTTGTAGAATTATAAAATTAAAAAAAATAAAAAACATTTGAGGCATTACAATCGCCTGGATGACCAGAACCACTTCAGGTGTACGAAAATGAATGTTCTAAATAATAAAATATAAGTACTTCTAATTCAAATTATCAACAACAAAACACCCCCAGCTTTAATAGTGAAAAATACATTGTAGTGTTTAAAAACTACGATCTACCACTTTAAGTGGTGACAAATATTTACAGGTTTTACAGCTTCTTCAGACACGACGGAGCAGGATGGGGATGGGGTGGGATTGAATTCTGATTCAAACCTATTATTGGTAGTAAATCATAACTACTTGTAGAATGCAGAACATTGCATTTCAGGACATCTAGTTTTCACACTTTTTCGGGGGAGGATACCCCCGAATCCCCTAAAAAAATTGCTTTGCTCCCTCGATCTCAGTTAGCCCCCCCCCCCTCCAATGTCTGCTTGCTTCTACCGTACTTTTTCTTTCTTATATTACCAATTTTCCTCAGCGGACCCAATGTCCGATTATCCCCCCCCCCCCCGTCCTAACCAGTGTTACACGATTTGTATATCAAAGGCCGTGGTATGTACTGTCCTATCTGTGAGAAAGTGCATATGAAAGATCCCTTGCTACTACTGGGAAAATGTAGCGGGTTTTTTCTAAGACTACATGTCAGAATTTACCTAATGTTTGACACCCAATAGCCGATGATTAATACATCAATGTACTTTATTGGTGTTCTAAAACAAAACAAACCTGTTTTTAAATTACCAAACTTGACAAATCCAATACGATTGCTGTAATTATATGTTGGAATATAACGTTTCACATAATTTGACTCAGTACTTGGAAATAAAATGTTTTTCGTATATTAAAACTGAATACTTTAAAACCAAGATGGCCGCCATCTATAAATGTTTTGTTTAATTTTTTGAACGACTAATCTTGAACACCTATCAGCGTTTCATGATCGCGCCTTCCTGGTGTTTATAATTGGTCGAAATGTTAGTCAAGGGACCAGAGCCAATAAAAATGAAAAACGTTTCCGAAAGATATATTTTTTTCTCACACACCCGTTGATGAGAACACCATGCGCTATTTTTCATAACACATGGTTGTTAACAATTTCAAGACATACGACTGGCTGCTCCTAGGTGATTACCAGGTCACCACTGCCATACATCCAATGAAAAACTACACGATGGAAATCGTTTACATTGAGACGTATAGTTAATCTGACAATCAATGGTCTGTGACGCGTAAGGTAGCTTAAAGTGCAACGGCTGTAAATAACTTTTAGTCGGAAAAGATGTTAAAATTTGCTTAAAACCTGATTTTTTAGGATATGTAAGAAATAGAATAATACATTCGTGTCCGTTAGATACCATTTATCTCACAACTCGTTGTTTAAAAACGTATCAAACTCGCTTTCGCTCGTTAGATACATTTTAAAACAACGAGTTGTGAGATAAATGGTATCTAATAGCCACTCATGTATTATTCTCTATGTATCATATATTTTCTGAACTGGGAACATGTCTTGTTTATGAAAAGAAATGATACCGACGTCAACTCAATCCTGCATTCTGCAATATATATATTTCAAATTAACAGCTGAATATTTGGTGCTTTTTTATCACGTGATCACCGGAATCACTTTAATACGAGAATTATACCATGTTCTAAAAACCTAATAGATAGTTGCCAGAATCATTCTAATACGAGAATTGTGCATTTTCTTAAGGTCTAATAGATAGTTGGTAGAATCATTCATTTTGTAGGCATACATGCATATTTGTAGATAAAACAATATACTGTGCACATTGCGGGGAATGGTAAGTAGCAACGGGTTACAATCGATAAAAGTCAATAGTAAATGAGTAATACATGCATAGCAATAATATACAATATAATAACATATGCCATGTATCAATATGGTCTGTTCTCTGCGTAGTAGCAGTGTTCAAATACTTACACACTTTAATTAGCTGCTTTAAAATGTCGCTGGACAGCAGTTGCGTTAATTTAAATGTTGATGGTTTATTATAATAAAAAGTTTTAATATATTTATCTCTGCTAAACTACAGTAACGGGAGTTTGTTCATTTCTCGATGAATGTAAAAAGTACCCGATGACGTCATTTTATATTGGTAATTTGCCTTACTGAGCGTTATTGTTTTAACCAAAAACAAATAATTGAAAATAAAACAGGAACTTTTAATGTTATTATTAATAAATATGTTTCAAATTTAAATAATTAAATTTTCTTTGCGTCTGTACACTTTACGGTTTACTGATTGGTCCAGAGGTGTTTACTTTTTTTGTTCATATCTCGATGAACCGAAACAATTAAGCCACGCCTACTACCCCCACCTCCACTGACTCGACTACTTTTGTGCAACAAGCCGGATTATTCAGGCAACCATATTTAGGCCTAGATATTTCGAAGAAAACACACATGAAAGCTACAAAAGCAGTAAACAAAATGTATACGATAAATTAATGGAAAATGCTATAGCAGAGTAGACATGTAGATCTATACACATTGATTTAAAAAAACAAGAAGAAAAAAAACAAAAAACTTCACGCCTGTAACTTACTTGTAAGCGATGTTCTACAGCTGTTGGCGAAAATTAAACGGATCCACCGACAGCATAAATGTTAGACACGTTTCCTTCGTTCACTTTCATAACATATAAACTAAACATGAATAGGACAATTCCTTCCAATGTAAGGAAATAATTAAACTTCTATACACATTGATTTAAAAAAAAAAAATAATAATAAAAAAGAAGAAAGAAAGAAATCATGTAGGAAACTTCACGCCTGTAACTTACTTGTAAGCGATGTTCTACAGCTGTTGGCGAAAATTAAACGGTCCCACCGACAGCATAAATGTTAGACACGTTCCCTCATTCACTTTCATAAAATATAAACTAAACACGAATAGAACAATTCCTTCCATTATAACGAAATGATCCGTAAAAATGCACAGCAGCTAGATGAAATGGCGTCGCTTATCAAAATTACGTCATGAACGTCTGCATTCTTGCGCGACATAAGCATCAATGAAGTTTACACAAACAATACTACAGGCGTATTTAAAGCTAAACAAAATAAATTCAGTTATGTATTGTTAAAGTATGCATACAAATTTAATTATAAGATTTGACCGCAATTATTTTTTGGTTCCTGCAAGTATGAACCGAAAAAACGATGTGCACACGTTTGTATAACCCCTCTACGCGGAGCCATACAGTGTGCACATCGTTTTTTCTTTTCATACTTGCATGAACTTGCCCCCCCCCCCCCCTATTTTTGGAGTCAAGTTATTATTTTGTTTTAACTATAGCATACACTAGAGTGGAATTACACAAAAATGCACTTATTTCCCAATTTTGAAGATAACAAAAACAGTATGACAATACCAAAAACATACGTTAATATAGCTATTTTGTTACTCAGATGCGAGGAAATCGCGTTTCAGGCCACTTAAATTTCAAAATTTCGCGGGGGAGCATGCCCCTGGACACCCCTAGGAATCTCGGGCGCTTCGCGCCCTCGGCCCCCCCCTATTTAAAAATCCTGGATCCGCGCCTGATTTACAAAAAATACAAAAAATAATTTCGGTCAATTCTTAATTATAAGTGTTGTCTGTTATTTCATTTACCTTCATCCGGGTATGAAAAAGACAAAAATCATCTGCAAACTTATGTGATAACGGCTTTGCCGATTCACACAGTTTGCGATGATTTTTTTTGTTCATACCCCGATGAACGTAAAAGTAAAAAAACAGACAAACCTTAAAGGCGCAGACACTAGTTTTAACCAGTAAAAAATGGATACTAAGTTTAGTTAATTTACAAACCTGTAATTCATTTGGATAACGTTACAATAGAGTGAAAGAAGAGTCTGTGACGTTAAAACTGGGAAATAGCCTTAAAAATAGACTAGAACTCGAATCAATAACCGCTACTTCTCAGACGCACGTGCGTTTTTAAAAATACGAAAATGCATTTTTTGGTATTAGAAACACCAGGATGACCAGAAACACTTCTATTCTACGGAAATGGATAATCTAAAGAATAAAATATAAGTAATGTTTTATTTCAGTGATCATAAACGGCTTTAATACTAAAAATAATAAAAATCTGTACTGTTTAAAAATTAGGGTCTGCCCCTTTAAATACGAAAGAAATGCAGGACACGATGATCGTGAACATGGCGATGACACGAGACGTATTCAAAGTATTGCTTGTTAAGCTTCGGGTTGATCAAATGCAGGACACGATGATCGTGAACATGGCGATGACACAAGACGTATTCAAAGTATTGCTTGTTAAGCTTCGGGTTGATCAAATGCAGGACACGATGATCGTGAACATGGCGATGACACAAGACGTATTCAAAGTATTGCTTGTTAAGCTTCGGTTTGATCAAATGCAGGGCGTAGGCTGGAGGAGGGGGGGGGGGGGGGAGGGGTGTCAGAGCTAAAACATACAGGTTTATACATATGTAGTTTCTGGTGGTGCAAAAACAAAATAGAAAAAGGGTCCACTTGGTTCATATTCGAACCCCTAACCCTTCCAGGTCCAGATCACGCTACGCCCCTGAAATGTTCTGTTATTTTATGAATTATGCCGTTTCCAATTTGAAGGATACCAAAACTTTAGAAACATTGTAAACCGGCCTCGGTGGTGTCGTGGTTAGGCCATCGATCTACAGGCTGGTAGGTACTGGGTTAGGATCTCAGTCGAGGCATGGGATTTTTAATCCACATAATGACTCCAAACCCTGAGTGAGTGCTCCAACGAGTGTCTGCGTCGTACAAAATACTAATTTCTTCAACAATCGCTAGTGCGAGACGTAGCTCAGTGGTACAGCGCTCGCTCAGTGTGAATCTTTTTATTATTTTTAGTTGTACATTTTATGTATATGTGCAATATTGAGATTCACGAAAAAAAAAGCGCTCGCTCAGTGCGCAATCGGTCTGGGATCGATCCCCGTCGGCGGGCCGATTGGGCTCTATAACCATATGTTTGACGCCATACAACCGTAAATAAAATGTGTTGAGTGCGTCGTTAACTAAAACAGTTTTTTTCAAAGTCTGCGACATTCTGTAGCATGTAACGACAACACGTGGAGCTTAATTAATGGCGTCTATTCTTATGGAAATATACCTGATTGAATACACTTTGTAAGGTCTGCGTTTTAATTAAGACGCGTATACACTTAATTAACTAATTAATGGTGTCTATTCTTATGGAAATATACCTGACTGAATACACTTTGTAGGGTCTGCGTTTTAATTAAGACGCGTATACACTTAATTAACTAATTAATGGTATCTATTCTTTTGGAAAGATACGTGATTGAATACACTTTGCAGGGGACTGTTTTTCTGGTCGGTCTGAGATCGATCCCCGTCAGTGGGCCTATTGAGCTATTTATCGTTCCAGCCAGTGTACCACGACTGGTATATATTATATACTACCCTGTCTGTGGGATGGTGCATATAAAAGATCCCTTGCTGCTAATCGAAAAGAGTAGCCCATGAAGTTGCGACAGCGGGTTTCCTCTCTCAATATATGTGTGGTCCATAACCATATATCTGACGCCATATAACCGTAAATAAAATGTGTTGAGTGCGTACTTAAATAAAACATTTCCTTCTTCCTTCCACCCCTGCGCGTGCTGTAACCTCACTGTGGTGCAGGGGTGTAACATTCTCTTTGAGAATGGCCAATACAGCACAAATTGAAGTTTAGAATAAAATTCAGTGTCCGTAAAATTCTGTGATATTTGTATTTGTATTTTTGCACGGTTCTTTACACTGTTTTTGTTTAAACTTTGAATTTTTATATTGATGTTGATCATCACTTTATTTATTTGCATTACCATAGTTTGACACCCAATAGCCGATGTATTTTTCGTGCTGGGGTGTCGTTAAACATTCATTCATTCATTCATTCATTCATTCATTCATTCTTCCTTCCATCAAATTGTCTATTTTAGATAAACCATGGAAATATAAATCCGCGAAAATAAAGGATTTCACGGTATGGTCTCCTTCCGCTAGACACAAACATTTTTAAAAGGCGCAGACCCTAGTACCAGCCCGTGAGCAATTAGGTCGAGTCACCTCTACCCCTCCCCCCACCCTCCCCCCCCCACCCCATTATTGATATGTTGTAGGGGAAGTGACCGAGTTGAAAGCTTGATAGGACTGTATGTAATACTTTAGCAATTGTCGACGACCAAATGGTAGCCAGCTACTGTGTCTAAAATACGTATTTCCCCAGTGTTCCACAACTGGTGTAACAAAGGCCGTGGTATGTACTATCATGTCTGTGAGATGGTGCATATAAAATATCCCTTGCTGCTAATCGAAAAGAGTAGCCCATGAAGTGGCGACGCCGGGTTTCCTAACTCTATATCCGTGTGGTCCTTAACCATATGTCCTTCGCCATATAACCTTAAACAAAATGTGTTGAGTGCGTCGTTAAATAAAACATTTTCTTCCTTCCTAAATCCGATGCCACAGAGCTTTAGGTTGATTATTCTCAAGTCCACTCATGACCTTACACTTACATATTGTTAACCAGTACCAAGGTGTCACGTGGACACACACTTTACTCTACGTCACTACAAGAAAGTTCAGAGCAGGTTCGGTTCGCATAGGGGAGTCGGGTTTCTTCGTGTAGCGTTAGTGTTGGTCATCGACGATTGCCGAAGTATTACACACAGTCCTCTCTAGCCCTCCCCTACAACATATCAACAAGAGGAGGGCTAGAGGTTACTCGAGCTACTGGACACTAAGTTAGTAAACCTATAAATCTGCAACACAATTGGATAAGGTTATAAGCTAAAGTCGGTGATGCTTAAACAGGGAAATACCATTTAAAAATAACCAGAGCTTGTGTTAATAACCATTATTTCTCAGACGACCGTGCGCTTTTATAATTATTAAAAAAAAAAAGCATTTTGGGGTTTTACAAAAACCTGGATGACCAGAACCACTTTAGGTGTACGAAAATGAATATTCTAAATAATAAAATGTAACTACTTTTAATTTAAATGATAAAAAAACTACTTTAACAGTGAAAAATGCGTCGTAGTGTTTAAAAACTTGGGTCTGTCACTATTTTTCTGGGTGGGGGACAACTGCCCTTTAGCCCTGGTTATTACTAGCCTGTGGTATATAGAGAATAATACATGAGTTAGCGTTATATACCATTTATCTCACAATGAGTTGTTTTAAAATGTATCTAACAAGCGAGCCACGATGCCACCGAGGCCGGTCGCGAGCCATCTGTTGTGTGGGAGACACAATGCGCACTCTCGAATTCCATTGGTTTGTATCTTTCTTCCAGAGCGACCATGGACAACGCATCAACGACCAGTTGCAGTTCCAAGCTCTATATAAACAGTTGGTTCACATTCCACACCTTCATAACTCAGCGATCCGTTCGGATATCCGGATATTTTAATTAGTCTTACTAATTCAAGGCTCATGGAATCGGTACTTGAAGCAGAAAAACCTGCTTCTGGATAGATCCTCATACCAGGTGAGTTGTTTGGACCAAA
Source organism: Gigantopelta aegis (assembly GCF_016097555.1). NCBI lineage: Eukaryota > Metazoa > Mollusca > Gastropoda > Neomphalida > Peltospiridae > Gigantopelta > Gigantopelta aegis. The sequence goes on from NC_054711.1 coordinate 19,163,457, forward strand.
CACTAAAACCACTCTTTGTTTTGTTTAACGACACCACTAAAGCACATTGATTAATCAATCATCGGCTATTGGATGTCAAATGTTTGATAATGAGACACATAGTCATCTGAGGAAACCAGTTACATTTGTTTTTCTAATGCAGCAGGGGATCTTTTATATATACTGTCCCACATACAGGAAAGCACATACTACAGCCTTTCACCAGTTGTGCGTCTGTTGGCCCGTTGGGCCATTTCTCGTTCTAGCCAGTGCACTACGACTGGTATATCAAAGGTCGTGGTATGTGCTATCCTGTCTATAGGATGGTGTATATAAAAGATCTCTTGCTACTAATGGGCAAATTTAGCGGGTTTCCTCCCTAAGACTACACGTCAAAATTACCAAATGTTTGACATCCAATAGCCGATGATTAATAAATCAATGTGTTCTAGTGGTGTCGTTAAACAAAACAAACTTCTTTTATAAAATTAAAATTGCTCATAAATATAGATTATTTTTGTTATTTTGATTTCTTTTCAGAGCACGAACAAGGGAAATTACTGACCAAATAATAATAATAATAATAATAATTTCTAAGTAAATATTTGGAGAGATCACAATCCAAAGTTTTTAAGTTATTTGTGCAAATATTGAGCTTGGTTTCAATTAATGTACAGGGTGTATACTACCAAATCAAATCCCATAGACGACAATAGTAACATATGTGGCTAAAACTCCTACCTGCAATGTATCAACCGACATAAACGCCACGGATATAAATACTACCACCCCTTACACTTAAAGTGAATCAGAAAAAAATGGGGGTCAAGCTGCTCGTTTCTGAGATAACGGGTAGCGTCTATGACTACCCTAGTTTCGCACAAAATTCGAGTACTTTTTTTTACAGGTACCCCATACACGTTTCAAGCACAAGGCTACTTGACACATTGGTACTAGATGAAATAAAATTGCACATTTTTTTTACCCAGATGAAACTATTATTTTTTACAACCAACACACTCACATTTATAACCAATCACAGGACTTGTGGTGTTCACTTCTCTATCAAAAGTTCGGTGCACCTCGAACTTTGACCCAGCCAGAAGTTATTTGGTTTAGTACTACCTATACTGATAACATACATTTTTCAAAAAGTGTCCAGCTATGTGTCTTTATGACAACCAGGATCTGGTGTATTCTGACATAAACAGTGCAACCTAATACAATGTACACCTCATAAGGCTTATATATTGCACACAGTTTTGTACAAATGCAATATGTCATATTAAACAACAAAATGTTTTAAAATAAAACTCCTGAAGATATTTACTTTCAGTTGGGTGTGTGTACTCAGGTATATATGTAGATACAACAAAGATAGTCAGAGTACCTCTACCCCTTTAAAGCATTCCATTAAAACACATGCACTTGATTGGCCCCTACATTTTGAAGACCTTAACAGGCACATCAAAGAAATATCAGTATTAAAAAACTACACTGTCTGAAGAAGGAAACACAAACATGACTGTACCTGTATGAAGTAATAACTTAATGTCCTGTACATTAGTGTTGGGCGGAAATCCTGTATGCTGGGTGTGGGTGTCTTCAAGTTACCAGGTGTGGGAATTTCAAATCCATCGGCCATGCTGATTTTCATAATGAACCATCAAAACTATTGGCAGCCACCAATATTCCTGACTATATTTTATTTATAGCCTACTGTAGTTGGAGGTTTTAATAGTTGTTATATCTGGAATAATCTTGCAGCTTTAACACATTTATTTTTGATTAATTACTGAAAAAAACTATTTTTAAATGACAAAATTACCCGAACATCTATTTTCTTGCATTATTCTCTTATCCGGATGAATACAATATGTACATTAGATGTATTCCTACAATCTGTAATCCAGCATTTTATTTAGCTAGTAACATTAGGTAATACAGCTTTAACAATAAAATAAATTATCAACTTAATCCAAGGCAGATAATCAAATCTGAAAAAAATTGGTTCTGAATCTAGTATAAACTCAAAATGCTTTTCATGAGAGCTAACTAAGTGATTATTAAGAAGAAAAAAATGATCTGGAGATCTAAGTATATGTTTAACAACCTTATTGTTATGTACAAATAAGAACAGAAGGCACAATAGTGACAACAAATTTAATTATGTTTTTGGTCAAGCTTTTCTTCAAATTTACTTTAAATTTTGCATAAAACTACAAATTTGTCTAAAATATAACTTAGCACCCTATAAATATGTCAAAATGACAATAACAATCAACTTCTTTACAAATTTGAGTTTTCAGAATTGCATACATAAAACATTAACAATGTTAATGGAAACTAAAGACATTAACCCACTATTGGCACATGCTATTTTTAATATAAAAATAAATTGCTATTAAAATCTTAGTTCAGGTTGCCTATATATAATACTATATTTAAGAGCAGTTGTATATGGCAAGTCAAATACCATGTAAAAAGAAATTATTGAAATCTTTACAGTACGAATTATAGGCCAAAACCAACTTTTCTTCAGTGATAACTTTGATTCAAACTCCATTCTGAGCCATGTACAGAGATTATTGTCAAGGTCAAGGTCATTGTGAACTTGCATGATCGAGTGATGGCTAATTAATCAACCAGTATAGTTTAATTAAATAAAATGACAAAATCATAATATTTTTTATTATGCACTGAATATGTGCTATAGGGTGTATACTACCAAATCAAACCCCATAGACGACAATAGTAACATATGTGGCTAAAACTCCTACCTGCAACGTATCAACCGACATAAACGCCACGGATATAAATACTACCACCCCTTACACTTAAAGTGAATCAGAAAAAAAAGGGGGTCAAGCTGCTCGTTTCTGAGATAACGGGTAGCGTCTATGACTACCCTAGTTTCGCACAAAATTCGAGTACTTTTTGTACAGGTACCCATACATGTTTCAAGCACAAGGCTACTTGACACATTGGTACTAGATGAAATAAAATTGCACATTTTTTTTTACCCAGATGAAACTATTATTTTTTACAACCAACACACTCACATTTATAACCAATCACAGGACTTGTGGTGTTCACTTCTCTATCAAAAGTTCGGTGCACCTCGAACTTTGACCCAGCCGGAAGTTATTTGGTTTAGTACTACCTATAGTTATATATCTCAAATATTTTTAAAATGCGAATATTGCTTTATCTTTGATACTGCACGTACGCCATTAACTGAATTTTAACTTCTTCTTCTTTTTTTGATATATGTTTTGATGTATTTTTCCACTTTTCTTTCAGGATGCCTTCTCTGTTGTGAGGAGTCTGAAATCAGATATTGTGACAACTAATGTAGCATTTAGACAACACAATATTGCATTCATGCTGAAGACGCTCAGATGTTGTGATATAACGGTAAATTACGAGGGCAGTAGCCTACCAGGGGAATATTTTAGGTGGTGGGGGGGGGGGGGGGGGGGAGGGGGAGGGACCAAGAATGGCACATGGGCGAAGTTATGAAAAGGTCATTGAATAAACGTTTAACATTCGTTAAAAGAAAATTGTAAATAAATTGTCAAAAAGGAGCACTTAAAGTGTGTTTTTTGGTAGGTTTGTTTGTTTGTTTATTTTATTTTATTTTTTTTATTTTTATTTTTTTTGGAAAGGGGGGAGGTCCCCAGTTCCACACTCTTGGATCCGCCCTTGAATTAATTCAAATACAGTTAAATGTATTAGCTTTAGCGAGTAAGCAGTGTAAAATATTTCCAGCTATAAGAGTTGTTGCTTAAGTTATCAAGCTTGGTAAATTCTCTAGCTTTCTGGTCATTATTTGCTGGACCATCAAGTTTTAGTACTTCCAAATAAAATACTCTTACAAGCGTTTTCTTTATTGATTGATTGATTGATTGACTGCAGTCACTATTACGGTACAATTTAATGTTTGTAATTAGGAGAGGGCCTCGTAATTGGGATAACTTTTGTCTAATCCTTTTGTATGTGCGCTCACACACACACACGCACACACACACACACACACACACACACACACACACACACACACACTCACACCACACACACAAACACACACACATATATATATATATATATATATATATATATATATATATATATATATATATATATATATATATATATATACATATATATATATGTATATATATGTATATATATATGTACATATGTACATATATACATACATACATACATATATATATATATATATATATATATATATATATATATATATATATATATATATATATATAACAAAATTACATTTGAAAAAATATAATAATAAAACTACTACCAACAGTTCAGTTTATTTAATAATTACATGTTTCGGCATATTGCCTTTTTCAAATTAACAATAAGATGACGTAACGTCATCCTGACGTCATTCTCATCCTGACGTCATTGAGACAAACAGATTATTTTTTATACACTCATTTCCATTATTGTAATATTGTTTTATCAATTTGTACAGGATCTGCGTAGATACAACAGTAGTCTAAAAACAGCAGGTTAATGCATTGAAAAGTAGCCGTCAAAACAGACATTAGAACACTAACTGAACGTATTGAAATTTTAAAGAACAATGTCACATTTTAAATAGAAAAAGGTAATAATAAGTGTATAAATGCATTTTATAGCAATTTGTTAAATTACTATAAAGACAAGATTATTTAATTAATTATGGAACATGGAAACACAAAGTAATGTCACTGTACTACATTGGATATTTATAACGTTACTGAATGCCTAAGATGTGTTTACATGAAATATAACGTTATCATTAAGGCCATGTGGCGTTTTGGTTCTCAGTTCGTGTATCCAAAAAGTTTCTCTAACTAGTCGATGATGTTCATCACTGCTAAATACTTGTTCAATAGGCATAAAAGAAAAGTTAGATATGGAATGATAATTCGTATTAAAGTGGGTATTAACCAACGTAGATTTGCTAGGATATAAATTGATGTCGCTACGATGTCCATTCATACGTAAAGACATCTTACCCCCTGTTTGTATGTGTATGTGTATGTGTATTTATATGTATATGTATATGTATATATATATATATATATATATATATATATATATATATATATATAGAGAGAGAGAGAGAGAGAGAGAGAGAGAGAGAGAGAGAGAGAGAGAGAGAGAGGTTATTACCAGAGTGTTTTTACGAATTATTTCGATGCATGTATATATATATACACACACACACACACACACACACACACACACACACCACACACACACACGAAAATATGCAATAAAGACTGACACCACACCAAAAATATCGACAGACACTTCGTACTGGCATTACAATACTGAATACCATTCAAAATGCACCTACCAAAATGTCAGTTGTTATTGCCATTGGGTGTGTGATGTTGATATAAAACACAATTATACACTTTTGGGCTTATTTACTGCCTACCAGAACACATCTGCTTATACAAATGGGTTACATAAATTGTCGTTTCTCTATTCATATTCTTTTAACAGCTACAAATCTGACTGGTGTGTTTCCGATGGAGTTCAATATATTTCTGATGTCATACAATTAAAGCAAGATGATATTTCGCTATTGAAAACGTTATTCTATATTAGAATGTTTGTTGTGCATGTTTGTGTTTTTAGCTGGAAGATATTGATAGGCTGCCAATTATTCACATCACTGGAACAAAGGGGAAGGGACCGACATCGGCATTTTGTGAAAGTATTCTCAGACACAGCGGATACAAGACTGGATTTTTCAGGTATCTGTATGTAGCTCAGTGGTAGAACAATCCTAAATATGATAAATAAAGTGTTAGTAGAGCAATTTAGTAATAATTGTTTTTTTTTTTTAAACAACCTAGTGTGTTTACAACGGACCCACACAAGGGTAATAATCTCTTTATCATATAATCTCAAGGTTAATACAACGTGCTTTTGTAAACTGTACACTTTAAACTGTAAACTGTGCAACTTTATTTCTAGTCCGAAGTGACATAGAAAGTATTGAATTAATGTGCGACGTGCACTACTTTAATTCTAGTCAGCCATTACTCTATATTCAAATGACGTAATAATATGTGATGTGGTGTCATTTTGAATGAAAACGACGTCAAACTCTAATCACTTCATTCTGGATGTCCTTACATAAAAAATAAACTAGTGCTTAACGGGTTTTTTTGGGTTTTCTTTTTTAATTTTCTGAACGCTGGACAGTTTTCAGTGTAACGTTCCTATTGAAATGTTTTTGTTTGATGATTATGAATGCACACCTCATTTATGGAGTATCACCGTAAAACGTTTGCTTAAATTCCAATAAACGTAGCGCCGTGACCTCGATTAATTTACATCTAATTTGCAAAGTATATATATATATATATATATATATATATATATATATATATATATATATATATATATAGATGTACATGTACATGTACATACACATACACATACACACACACACACACACACATATATATATATATATATATATATATATATATATACACATACATATACATATACATGTACATCTATATGTATATACATATATATATATATATATATATATATATATATATATATATATATATATATATATATATATATATATATATAGATAGATAGATAGATAGATAGATAGATAGATATGTATATACATATATATGTATATGTATATGTATATGTATATATATATATATATATATATATATATATATATATATATATATATATATATATATATGTATGTATGTATGTATGTATGTATGTATGTATACATGTATGTATGTATGTATGTATGTATGTATGTATATATATATATGTATATGTATATGTATATGTATATGTATATATATATATATATATATATATATATATATATATATATATATATATATATATATATATATATATATATACATATAGATAGATAGATAGATTATCATGCATTGGTTTAACGTACACAACTAACTAATCACCTTGTCGGTACTAAATATGACGTCATCACGATTTACCTAAGCACACACAATGACGTCACGTAGTTTAAAGCGTTTGCGTTTTGGTTTTTCTGGTTTCAGTGTTAAACTTGTAATAAAATGGTAGTTTAAAGCAATTCGTTATAGATTTTTTTTTTTTTTTTTTTTGCAAAATATATAGAACTTTGGGTTTTAAAAATTATCTATGAACCGTGAATAGAATACAGAGTTAAAGCAATACCCAGAACAGGAAAGTAGTTTACGTCGTTTCTATATACATAGACGTGTAGCCGATGTAGGCTATATCGAAAATAAAGGCTTTAAACAGACAGCTGGGGTAATAAATAGAATAACAAACTAGATCCCAGTTATTATCAGATTCACGTCCCTCGTGACAAGTGAAAATAATTTCACTCAAGATATAAATTTGGTAATAACTGGTAACTCGCTTATTATCCTCTATATATTTACTGTTTCTAGCTCTCCTTCCCTGGTCAAATTGAACGAGAGGTTTCGAATCAACGGTCAGCCTCTATCTGACGAAGACTTCTGCTCTTACTTTTTCGACGTCTACAACAAAATAGAACCCATATTGGTATCATAGATATTATTTTTATAACCAGCTTGCCAGTATTAGTATTATAGATATTATTTTTATTACCCACATGTGATAAAGTAAACGGTTGTTTAATTATCGCATTGTTTCGAGTTATTATTATTATTATTATTATTATTATTATTATTATTATTTATAATTAATTAATTAATTAATTAATTAATTAATTAATTAATTTATGTTTTATTTATTTATTATTAATTAATTAATTAATTTATTTATTTATTTATTTATTTATGTTTTAATGTGCCATGGCAATATTGTTATTTATTCTATAACTTACCCGTAATACACGTCATAAAACCATTTGATGTTTATCATTATTAACCCGGTTAAAAAAATTCGGAGGTGGGGTGGGGTGGGGGAGGCTGTCAATTGGTCATTTGTTTACAAGTCGATGCATATTTGTATATCTGAGAATAACATTTTGATGAGATTTAGTTAAAGTGTGCGTCGTTAAACTACTTTTGGGCTAATCGAGATATAGTCAATTTACCGATGTAGGCGATTTTACATATTAAACATGGATTAAAATTTATAGATTAAACAGAATTCGCCATTTGCCGTTTTTGACTCTGCAAAGCCGATTAACATTGGTTGATATTTTCCATATTATTGAAAACAAACAAACACTCGTGACGAATCCTCTATTTCTTTCAAGCTCGTTGTAGGGAGATTTGGTATCACACAGTGATATCACACGTGCGGAAGGCCAATTTAAAGGAATCTGATTGCCAGTTCCTCTGTAATAACCCTGGTGAAGGCTACGATTTCATCGACTTGTGTTACCAAAAATGTTTGTTTTTAACAGGCGCCAGACTTGTTACATCATGACGCCAAATGTTTATGTTTCATGAAAACGTTTGGCAATAACCGTAGATAGCGATAACACATTGATTTATTAAAAGTGTAGTTATGTTAGTATGTTGTACATTAGTAAATGATGTCACGAAGTGGTAAAGCGGTCGCTTGGTGTGTAATCGGTTTGGGATCGATTCCCGTCGGTGAGTCTATAGGGTTATTTCTGACTTATTGTCATAGAGGTCCATTGGGCAACTTCACGTTCCAGTGCACCACGACTGGTATAACACAGGCCGTGGTATGTGCTATCCTGTCTGCGGGATGGTTCATGTAAAAGATCCCTTGCTACTAATGGGGAAAATGTAGAAGTTTCCTCTCTATGAATATGTCAAATTACCAAATGTTTGACATCCAATAACCGATGATAAATAATCAATGTGTTCTAGTGGTGTCTATAAACAATACAAACTTTTTTCTTTTATATTTGTAGAAAGACATGCAAGACAGAGAACTTCCAGTGTTCTTTTGTTTTTTCACAACCATGGCTTTCACCGTGTTCATTAAAGAAAAGGTCGATGTAGTTGTGATGGAAGTTGGTATTGGTGGACAGTTTGACTGCACGAACGTCATTCGATCCCCCGTTGTGTGTGGAGTTACTTCCCTTGGATTGGATCACGTTGATACGCTAGGCGACACGATAGAAAAAATAACGTGGCATAAAGCTGGGATTTTTAAGGTGAATCCAAGAGCTGTTCCTAATACAATTGCAGTTGTAAGCTCATAATAATAATAATAATAAGAGAGAGAGAGAGAGAGAGAGAGAGAGAGAGAGAGAGAGAGAGAGAGAGAGAGAGAGAGAGAGAGAGAGAGAGAGGGGGGGGGGGAGGGGACAGACAAAGACAGAGAAAGGTGTAATAAAACGAAAAAATGGTCTTCCATAATTCAGACATATCTGTATTATCTGATGTGTGTGGATGTTTTTCAGAAGGGAGCACCCGCTCTGACTGTCAGTCAGCCATCAGAAGCCGACGCCGTTCTCTTTGAGCGATCACAGGAGATTGGGGTCAGTCTTCATTAAAGCAGCAATATGGACTATTGAATATTTTAAACAAAGTATTATTACACAGAGGCCGTTCTCTTTGAGCGATCACAGGAGACTGGAGGTCAGTCTTCATTAAAGCAGCAATATCGACTATTGAATATTTTAAAACAAAATATTATTACAGTGAGGCCGTTCTCTTTGAGCGATCACAGGAGATTGGGGTCAGTTTCCATTAAGGCAGCAATATCGAGTAGTAGTCGAATATTTTAAAACAAAATATTATTACACTGAGGCCGTTTTCTTTGAGCGATCACAGGATATTCATTAAAGCAGCAATATCGAGGGTTTTTTTCTTCAAAATTTAAACATTTAATAAAGATCAATAATCCCCCGACTTGAAATTTGAATTAAATGTAAGAGCCATTTCCAGTCATAAATTTGAATCCGTGACGCGACATTCTTCTATTATGTTGGCTGCGGTCTTCAATCTTTGCCACATACAATTAACATTCGTGTGTAGCCTTCTTTTAATAATTATTTGTATTTATGTCCCAACTTCCCCGTCCAAAACCTTCTTCAACTGCCATGTTGTCATTCTGAATCGTGTTTCAACACTACAGCTGACATATTTATAGTTGTCTGTTTATTTCTACTTCACCTCTGTACCATGATATATGTTTTGTTGTTTACGTCTACTCTAGGCACCTCTCTACCGTGTTATAGTGCTTGTTTACGTCTACTCTAGGCACCTCTGTACGGTGTTATAGTGTTTGTTGTTTACGTCTACTCTAGGCACCCCTGTACCGTGTTATAATGTTTGTTGTTTACGTCTACTCTCGGCACCTCTGTACCATGTTATATTTTGTGTTGTTTACGTCTACTCTAGGCACCTCTGTATCATGTTATAGTGTTTGTTGTTGACGTCTACTCTAGTAACCTCTGTACCGTGTTATAGTGTTTGTTGTTTACGTCTACTCTAGGCACCCCTGTACCGTGATATAGTTTTTGTTGTTTACGTCTACTCTAGGCACCTCTGTATCATGTTGTAGTGTTTGTTGTTTACGTCTACTCTAGGCACCTCTGTACCGTGTTATAATGTTTGTTTACCTCTACTCTAGGCACCTCTGTACGGTGTTATAGTATTTATTGTTTACGTCTACTCCAGGCACCTCTGTACCGAATTCCAACCCTACACGAGTTCTGTGCCGCGGGTCAACAGATACGTTTGGGTATCGAGGGAAACATTCAGTTCGTGAACGCGGGACTCGCTCTACAGCTGTGTCGGGTATTTGTAAACAGAACCAACAAAGGTCAGTAGAAATGAACTTCTAGACACCACTAGAGTACATTAGTTTATGAATCATCGGCAAGCTGTCAAACATTTGATAATTCCGAGTTTACGACACAATTTTAGAGGAAACTCGTTACAGTTTCCGCCATTGGCGCAGTGTTTTTAATATGCATTTCAAACAGACATTATTCCAACCAGTGCACCACAGCTGGTTAAAAAGCCGTGGTATGTGCTTTCCTGTCTGTGGGGAAATGCGTGTAAAAGATACCTTACAGCTTTAGGAAAAATGTGACGGGTTTCCTCTGATGACTACGTATCAGAATTACCAAGTGTTTGACATTCAATAGCTGATGATAAATTAGTCAATGTTCTCTAGTGGTGTCGTTAAACAAAACTAAAATTCCCACAGACAGGACCGAACATACCACGACTTTTAATATTCTAGTCCAGACTGTGTGGGGTGGGAAAACCTCAATCAGAGATTGGGTCAACCGCGAGGTTTCTATCCTTCGACCAAAGCACCTCAGACGAGCATTCTTACAACTGAGCTAATTCACCCGATCCTCTCCACCCCCACCCCCACTCCCCCACTCCCCCACTCCCCCACACGCTTACATGTATCTATGAAAATTAGTTATTCCCTCTTCACTAAACGGTCAATTTTACTTCTTTATGTGCTTCCAACCAGTGCACCACGACTGGTATATCAAAGGCCGTGCTATGGCGCTATGTGCTATCCTGTCTGTGGGATGGTGCATATAAAATAGCCCTTGCTGCTAATGGAAAAATGTTGCCGGTTTCTTCTCTAAGACTATATATCAAAATTACTACTACTACTATATTTGTTGTGTGCTTATATCGAAATGAGGTTCAAATGCGCTATCCTGGGCACACACTTCAGTTGTCTGGGCTGTCTGTCCAGGACGATGGGTTGATGGTTACTTGTTAGTGGTTTGTGAGAGACAAATCGATGTAGTGGTCTTACTCCTACCCACTGAGCAGTCAAATCTCTGGGTGGGAGCTGGTACCTGGATGCGAGCCCAGTACCTACCAGCCTTTAGTCCATTAAAAAAATCACAACACCAAAGGCCAGTCAAAGTAAACATATTACTACTACTACTACAATTACTACTACTACTACTATTACTAGTACTACTACTAGTACTACTACTACTACTACTACTACTACTACTACTACTACTACTACTACTACTACTACTACCACCACCACCATCACTGCTGCTGCCGCTGCTACTGCTACTGCTACTGCTACTGCTACTGTTGCTGCTACTACTATCACTACTACTACTACTACTACTATTACTATTACTACTACTACTACTACTACTAGTATTACTACTACTAGTACTACTACTACTACTACTACTACTAATACCACTACTACTACTACTACTACTACTACTACCACTACTACTACTACTACCACTACTACTACCACTACTACTACTACTACTACTACTAATATTACTATTACTACTACTACTACTAGTATTACTATTACTACTACTACTACTACTACTACTACTACTACTACTATTATTACCACTACTACTACTGCTACTGCGGCTGCTACTACTACCACTACTACTACTATTACTACTACTACTACTACTACTACTACTACTACTACTACTACTACCTATTACCACCACTACTACTATTACTACTACTACTACTACTATTACTACTACTACTACTACTACTACTACTACTAGTTGTACTGCTGCTACTACCACTACTACTATTACTACTACTACTATTACCACTACTACTACTAGTTGTACTGCTACTACTACTACTACTACTACTACTACTACTACTACCACTACTACTACTATTACTACCACTACTACTATTACTACTACTACTATTACCACTACTACTACTAGTTGTACTGCTGCTACTACTACTACTACTACTACTACTACTACTACTTCTACTACTACTACTACTACTGCTGCTGCTGCTGCTGCTTCTACTACTACTACTGTTGCTGCTGCTGCTACTAATACTAATACTATTAATACTACTGCTACTACTACTACTACTACTACTACTGATGATCATGATTATAATACATGTAACAATAAAATACAGTGCTAAACAACAAAATCTGTTCCTCTTTTTCCCCAGAAAATCAGTATGTCTATGATGTGTTGTCTGTACCCAGTGTGAAGGACATTCCTATGTTACCTGTCTATCAACTCAGCACTGACGAAACTGAAGGTAAGTTTTAGTTTAGTCCTGGTATAATAATCGTCAAACATCCAGTCTGTATTGTGCATAAATAGATTTCCAAACTTAATTACCAGTAACAGTGGCAGTCCTCTCTGTGACAGTCAAATGGTGTATTGTCCTGTAAAGGATCTCCGCGGGAGTGGCTGTCCTCCTACAGACGAGACGCTAGATAGAGATTCATGGAATCATCATCTGTTTTGCCAAAAGCCCATTCGATTCGGCAATGTACAGAGATACGGTCTTGATGGCGGATAACGGTTTTGTTGCTCAAAGCTGTGATAAAAGGCATAAAAATACAGTTCACGACACTTTATGAATATTCACATTGATTGATCAACATATCTGATGTTGCAAATAAGTTATCCACCTTGCTGGATCCGTTCAACCAGTGCACCAAATGTTTGACATCCAATAGCCGATTATTAATTAATCAATCTGCCCTAGTGGTGTCGTTAAACAGAACAAACTTTTTAACATATCTGAGATTGCAAATAAGTAATCCAATCTCTATTCATAAGTTAAACAAAACTATTCTTTCTTTATCTTAAAAATAAAATAAAACTGTAGCACAAATATAAAAATAAAATTTTAAAACTATTTTTTAAAGTTGGTGGAGCTGCAATATAAAAATGCATCCTGGGAAAGATAGACAATAAGTTACAGTGTTCCGGGGCGGTACGTTGCCCAGTGGTAAAGCGCTCGCTTGATGCGCGGTCAGTCTGGGATCGATCCCCGTCAGTGGGCCCATTAGGCTATTTCTCGTTCCAACCAGTGCACACGACTGGTATATCAAAGGCCGTGGTATGTGCTACCCTGTATGTGGGATGGTGCGGGTTTCATCTTTAAGACCACAGGTCAAATTCACCAAATGTTTGACGTCATCCAATAGCCGATCATTGATTAGTCAATGTGCACTAGTGGTGTCGTTAAACAAAACAAACTTTTTTCAGTGTTCCACGCCGCCTTGCTTCAAGTGAGCCAATAGCAAAGGAATCTTTGTATCCGTTTTAGTAAAACTAATATCTTCGTCTGTTACAGGACTGGCCAGGTGTTCGTGGCCCGGCAGGGCTCAGACGATCTGTCGCCCTCGACTCACCTACTACCTGGACGGAGCTCACACCAAGGAGAGCATGCAGGTATGTCCGTCTGTCTGTCCGTCCATCTGTCTGTCAGTTTCGGTGTCTATGTATGTCTGCTTGTGTCTTGTCTATCATTTTCTCTATCTCTCTGTTGTCTCTCTGTCTCTCACTTTCTCTGTCTCTGTGCGCGCTTGATGTGCTTGCGTCCCAGGATCGAACCACCATTCAACTGATTGTGTTTTTCTGTTTATGGGAAAGTGCATATAAAAGATCTCTTGCTGGTCAGAATTACCAAATGGTTGACATTCAATAGCCGATGATTAATTAATCGATGTGCTCTAGTGGTGTCGTTAAACAAAAGAAACTTTGGACCTCATTTTGGCTATCTCTCCGTTTTTCTCTGTCTCTCTCTCTCTCTCTCTCTCTCTCTCTCTCTCTCTCTCTCTCTCTCTCTCTCTCTCTCTCTCTCTCTGTTCTTTTTTGTTGGACATCAGCAATGTAATTTGAATTTCTTATTGTAGCCAACTCCATTTTATTTCAAGCAGATTTATAACGAAATGTCACGTATATGGCTCCGGTGTTTTGGCTGGACAGACGAAAGGTCAATGACACTGACTAACATTTGCTTTTATTTGATCTGAACAGATTCCCAGGATGATGTGATCATTGGATCTGATTTCAAATAAATTTCTGTCATAAGACTAATCCTAAAACAGCTTGTACAAAAGGTTTTTCTCACACACCCGTTGGTGAGAACAGCATGTGCTATTTTTTATAACACATAGTTGTTTAAACATGTACGTGTGTTAACAATTTCAAGACATACGACTGGCTGCTCCTAAGTGATGACCAGGTCACCAATGTCATACGTCCAATAAAAAATAACACGATGGAAATCGATTACACTATGACGTATAGTTACCCTGACAATCATGTGTCTGTGACGCGTAAGTCAGCTACAAGTGCAACGGCTGTAAATAACTTTTTGTCGAAAAAGATGTTAAAATTTGCTTAAAACTTGGTTTTTCAGGATATGTAAGACATAGAATAATACATTCGTGTCCGTTAGATAAAATTTATCTCACAACTCGTTGTTTAAACATGTATCAAACTCGCTTTCGTTCGTTAAGTACATTTTAAAACACCTCGTTGTGAAATAAATCGTATCTAACGTCCACTCATGTATTATTCTCTATGTATAACTTCAAATAGACTTCTCACATAAAAAGTATGCTAACTTTTATTGATGCAACATGGCTGCATAATAGACTTCCTTCGGTTAAGACTGTGATCATTTCCCAGAATTAATTTCCCAGAACGATCGTTTCGTTCGCGCGTTGCTTGCGCGAATCAAATTTTGCATAAACTATTTTTTGTTTGCGCGAAATTCATATCATCATTTCCTTGGATATAAGTGGCTACTCAAAAAGGAAATGGGTTACATGAATTTATTTCTGCATAACCGATAAATGGGTCGCGCAGATTTTCAATTCTCAGATGCCTGTTTCCAGATGATGCAATATATCACTCGCTTAGTCCTCTGCGAGCCAACTGCCACCCACGGCAGAAACAAGGTTCCATTGATGCAATATATCACTCGCTTAGTCCTCTGCGAGCCCACTGGCACCCAGGGCAGAAACAAGGTTCCATTGATGCAATATTATTGTATATGTTTCATGATTTCAATTGCAGCAATGTGTTGAGTGGTTCTCGGAGAAATCAGAGAAGGAGGCAGCTACTATTAAGTGAGTCATTAACTAGTAGGATTTTTGTCGGAAGGTTGTGCAATGTTTAAAAAGGGCAAGCTGCAGTCAGCTGCCAAGTGTCAATTTGGGGTCGACGTGTGCAACATTTGCCAATGTGTCAGTTTCGACCGCCACATTAGCGAGTGTCTTGTATTTACTTATCCCATTCATCAAATCTGAATTTTGCTGGCACCAGTGGTTTCCTTGGCTCCTAAAACCATTAGGTTGATGCAAGAATTGTTGTTCTCTGTCAAGTTATAACCAAGCTATGGCCGTTTCCCTGATTTGGCCACCATCTTGGCCGCCATCTTAGATCTTTCAAATTCCTGAAGGGCGCCCGGGTGGCACCAGGTGGAATATCGATGTGGACCCAGATTCTGCAGAGAACACGTATGCATAAAATTCAATTAGACTACAGTATTCAGGGAGAGGGTGCATTGTTTTAAAAGGTCACGTACAGTATTGAAATGCAGACTAACGTTAATCCGGACAGGGTTTATTTTCGTACAAGTGTCCGGTTTAACGAATTTCCGTAGTACTGAATCATACCCGAAGGCTTATTTTACTTCAATGGCAAACCAATATCTATCGATGAAAAATAATTATAAATTATATTTTAAGACAAAAATTTAATTTTTAGTCATTTCTTAACTGGATTTTGAATTTTAAAATTTATTTGTATCAACATTTTTGTTTCAATTGTTTTGGAATTAATTATATTTTACTAGTGACTGTTGGTCTTAATTTTATTAATTACATTTTATAAATGCAATGAAAATGTTAACAAAACGGTATCCCAGATTAGTGAACCATGTCATTCCCACGTTGAAGGAAAACTATCGAACAAAGAACTAACAATTAAACAAGAAAGCAGATAGACAAAAAGTGAATATTGTAGGTGGAAATGTATGTGTGACTTGAGGTGAGCCCCAATAATGATTTTGATATTAGTGAGTTCTCCACAGTTGAACATTATACAGACAGAGGGATCTCTAAGCCCGTCAAGGAGCGGGTGCTCAAACATCATATCTTGATGGATCAGGAGATCTACTTACAAAACAAATGTTTGTTGTTTTATGATTCTGTATAGGCTTATGTTTAAACATTTAAGCTGTTTCAGAGGAAAGTAGAATTCCTTGATATGGTAATTAATACAGACGGGATAGAAATGCGACCGGATATATAGCTCGTTAAAACAAAAACAAACGGAGGGCCATTTTTGACATTTTTAAACAGAAAATAACCAAGTATTTGTATTTGTTTTTAATAAGGGTAACATTTATACCAAATCATCTTATTTTTATGTTCTTTGACCAAAACCAAACATAGGGTTTGACACCAAAAACACATTCCTAGCTGGAACAGCCACCGAGTTATGAATGTTAAATTCTGAAACATACGCCATCAGTCACGGCGGGGCGTAGCTCAGTGGTACAGCGCTCGCTTGATGCGCGGTCGGTCTGGGATCGATCCCCGTCGGTGGGCCAATTGATGTATTTTGTCGTTCTAGCCAGTGCACCACGACTGGTATATCAAAGGCCGTGGTATGTGTTATCCTGTCTGTAGGATGGTGTGTATTAAAAATCCCTTGCTGCTAATCGAAATGAGTAGCCTATGAAGTGGCGACGGCGGGTTTCCTTTCTCAATGTCTGTGTGGTCCTTAACCATATGCCTAACGCCATATAACCGTAAATAAAAGGTGTTGAGTGCGTCGTTAAATAAAACATTTCCTTCCTACCATATGCACGCCATCATTTTTTTCGCACGCATTTTAAACGCTGTCATCAAGTGGTGTCATGCTTACAACACCCCAATGATCATTTCTAGCCATGAGGTCAAATGTTACCTTTCCGAGACCACCTACTCAAAGACTAAACCTCTGTTATGGCTCGGTTTGTGGCACTATCACAGGCCCGTAGCCAGGATTTTGAGGGGGGGGGGGGGGGGGTCTTTTAGGCTTATGTTGAGGTACGAAGTGCCTCACACGAGGGCACAAAGCGCCTCACACGAGGGCACAAAGCGCCTCACACGAGGGCACGAAGCGCCCGAGCTGCTTAGGGGGGTCCGGAGCCATATTGAAAAAGACGTCACCGGTAGGGGGAGTCGACTGACCCCCCCCCCACCCCCAACCCCCCATTGGCTATGGACCTGTATCAATATTTGTTTTTTTCTTTCCCAGAGGACGAGTCCACAAGGTTCTCTTGTTTACCCTGAGTGGGTGTAGGAATATCGCTAGTATGTTTTCCATCCTGAAGGTAAGTGGTCATGCTTTCAACATTTCTGTTTCATTTCATTTTGACATATTTTTTGTGTTTATATCCAATTAAGATTCAAGCACGCTCTCCTGGACACATACGTCAGCTGTCTGGGCTGTCTGTCCAGGACAGTGGGTTAGTTTTTAGTTGTTAGTGGTTATTTCAGAGGGGAAAATAAGGTGTAGTGGTCATATACCTACTCATCGAGTCGTTAAAACTCGCTCTGGGTGAGAGCCGGTACCGGGCTGCGAACCCAGTCCATACCAGCTCTTTGACCGATGGCTTAAACACGACATCACCGAGGCCGGTCGCTTTCAACAAATAAAGTGGCGGGACGTAGCCCAGTGGTATAGCGCTCGCATGATGAGCGGTCTAGGATCGATCCCCGTCAGCGGGCACATTGGGCGATTTCTCGTTCCATCTAGTGCACCACGACTGGTATATCAAAGGCCGTGGTATGTGTTTCCCTGTCTGTGGGATGGTGCATATAAAAGATCCCTGTCTACTAAATTCTACCAGCACAGTGACACCACACCTGAACTAACCCTTCATCTCCCCCCCCCCCCCCCCCCCATCTTTCACTGGACGAGAAATTAGCGAATTAAAACTATGCATTCACATCACCAACCAATCAGTGATAAAAGCAGACGTACACCCATCTAACAGTTCCCTGTGAAGGACAGAACTTTCTGGCGAAGTCAGATGTTGTGCCAACGACATGCGAGCTTGAACACTTATCTGATGGAAGCATGCCAAAAATTACGCACACCCATCTCACAGTTCATTAACCACCAACTACTAACTTACTGTTCATGACAGATAGCCCAGATAGCTGATGTGAATGCCCAGGACAGCGTGCTTGAACCATAAATTGGATATAGGCACGAAAATAAGTTGTTGTCTTTTTGGTGTGGGGCGGGACGTAGCCTACTCATATTTCTGGCTTTAGCTAGTGTACCACGACTGGTATATCAAAGGTCGTGGTGCCATCTTGTCTGTGGGATGGTGCATATACGTTCCTACAGTACTATTTGAAAACATGTAGCGAGTATCCACTCTTAAAGACAATGTCAAAAATACCAAATGTTTGACATCCAATAGCCGATGATTAATAAATCAATCTTCTCTAGTGGTGTCGTTAACCAGTACAAACGTCTTTTGTTTTCTTGTTTTGTTTTTTCTTTTTTTTTAGGCAAAGGGGTTTGAAATTTAAGTACAATTATAATTGATTTTCGTTTGTCTATTGTAGGTAATCAGTTTTGATGAAGTTGTGTTCTGTCCCGGTGTGGATTTATACGAGTTACATGAGAAATCGTCAGGTAAGTAGTATTATGCTATAATATACATGAAGTTGTGTTCTGTCCCGGTGTGGATTTATACGAGTTACATGATAAATCATCAGGTAAGTATTATTATACTATAATATATATGAAGTTGTGTTCTGTCCCGGTGTAGATTTATACGAGTTGCATGAGAAATCGTCAGGTAAGTAGTATTATGCTATAATATAGATGAAGTTGTGTTCTGTCCCGGTGTGGATTTATACGAGTTACATGCAAAATCACCTGCTAAGTAGTATTATACAATAATATATATGAAGTTCTGTTCTCTCCCGGTGTAGAATTATACGAGTTAATTGCGAAATCACCTGAAGTAGTATTATACAATAATATATAGCAATATTATTCCTGTTGACTAAATGTATGGGCGGGACGTAGACCAGTGATAAGCGCCACCAGAGCACATTGATTAATTAATCATCGGCTATTGGATGTCAAACATATGGCATTTCGGAGGAAACTCACTTCATCTCCCCCCCCCCCCCCCCCCCCCCCCCCCCCCCATTAGCAGCAAGGATTCTTTCATATGCACTTTCCCACATATAGGAAAGCACATAACACGGCCTTTGACCAGTTGTGGTGCTCTGGTTGGAACGAGAAGAAACCCATTCTTAAATGTATCCACTGAGGTGGTTCGATCCTGGTAGACAAGCATCTCAGGCACACGCTGAACCGACTGATTTAAATCCCGTCCCCCCTCCCCCCCCCCCCTCTTGTTTGGTAAGGGCTGGGGCTAAAACACAATGTAGTTGCTGTATTATTAATTTGTGGAATGATGCTTTTATATTTTTTTTATTGAAAATTAGAAGTAGTTTTATTCGATAGTTTTGGGGTTGTTGTTTTTTTGTGTATCCCAAACATTATTTTTTGTTCATCAAAATACGTTGACCAGTTGTGGTGCTCTGGTTCGAAGGAGAAAAAAACCCAATCAGTTGAATGTATCCACCGACGTGGTTCGATCCTGCTACGCAAGGATCTCAGGCGAACACTAGACAGATTAATATTGATCTAAATCCTTCCCTTTTACATATTACTTACAACTTAGATGATCAATTGTGACAAACTCAATGATTTCATGGTATTCATGGGGATGTTGGTGATGCTATTGAATTTTGAAAATGTCCCTTACGGTTGAGTCCAAAGATAAACTAATATGAGCAATTTCGTGAGGTAATTTTGGCGCATTATTTGGAATGGTTCGTCGAGAAATAATTTCGAGCTATTTGAGTGATTTGACTTTGTTGGACGAATTGTAGCTCTAGTATTTCCTGTATCTCAAATCTATTTTATGATAAACGGACAAGGTACGTACCTGTATCTAGGGTTAGTGGCTGCAAATTACTTGGTGCGTCTTTAACCTAACATTCTGTTCTTTTTCATTTCACCGGCCTCGGTAGCGTAGTGGTTAAGCCATCGGACATAAGGCTGGTAGGTACTGGGTTCGCAGCGTGGTACCGGCTCCCACCCGGAGCGAGTTTCAACGACTCAGTGGGTAGGTGTAAGACCACTACACTCACTTCTCTCTCACCAACCACTAACAACTAATCACCAACTCCTTGTTCAGATAGCCGAAATGTGTCCCCAGGACAGCGTATTTGAACCTTAATTGAATATAAGCACGAAAATAAGTTTGTGTATTTCTATCAGTTAACCCTCTGTCCTGGACAGACAGCCCAGATAGTCGAGCTGTGTGCCCAGGACAGCGTTCTTTTACCTTATTATAAGCACGAACATAAGTTGATTTGAAATCTGTTGTTTCCTTGCAGGTCAAAACAACGAAATATTAGTGAACGCCTGTGAAGACATCAAGATGACGTGGAACAGTCTATTTGGAGACTGCCCAAAAGATGACTGCGTCATTAATGGTGATTGTCCTTCTACACTGACCAGTGTCCTGCAGACCTGTCCTATCACTGGCAGAAGCATGACGTCACATCACACAACGAAGGCGCCGTCACCTCACTGTGATGTTAATAAATCCAGTTCGGGAATGAATACTGAAAACGTCACCAGTGACGGTATCTGTCCGTCCTATGCGTTCCCTAGCCATCTGCAAGCTTTGTATTGGGCGACTCAAGGTCGTGAGTCCAAACTGAGTCCTGACGCAAACTCAGACCTGTACAACGTCCCCGAGAGACCCAAAGATGCAGATCACATTCAAGTCCTCGTCACGGGAAGTCTGCGTCTGGTGGGAGTAGTTCTCGGTGTGTTGTCAAACGATGAGTCAAACTGAACAGTGGTCGATATAGACGGGATCTATTTGGTCCATCCCTTATTTTTGTTTGAAGTAATTAATTTTACCTTTGTATAGGATAATGAAAGAAAGAAATGTTTTATTTAACGACGCACTCAACACATTTTATTTACGGTTATATGGCGTCAGACATATGGATAGGACCACACAGATTTTGAGAGGAAACCCGCTTTTCCGATTAGCAGCAAGGGATCTTTTATTTGCGCTTCCCACAGGCAGGATAGCACAAACCATGGCCTTTGTTGAACCAGTTATCGATCACTGGTCGGTGCAAGTGGTTTACACCTACCCATTGAGCCTTGCGGAGCACTCACTCAGGGTTTGGAGTCGGTATCTGGATTAAAAATCCCATGCCTCGACTGAGATCCGAACCCAGTACCTGCCAGCTTGTAGACCGATGGCCTAAGCACGACGCCAGAACACGAGCAGAACAGAAAAGACCAGGGCCCGTGCTTATAAAACTTAAAGTCTAGACTTTAATAAAGTCAACAATTTAACGTAATGCTATTTGAATGGCGTTGCCATGACGTTAAAGTCTGTACTTGATTAAAGTCTGGGCGGGACGTAGCCCAGTGGTGAAGCGTTCGCTTGATGCGCGGTCGGTTTGGGATCGATCCCTGTCAGTGGGCCCATTGGGCTATTTTTCGTTCCAGCCAGTACACCACGACTGGTATATCAAAGGCCGTGGTATGTGTTATCCTGTCTGTGAGATGGTGCATATAAAAGATCCCTTGCTGCTAATCGAAAAGAGTAGCCCATGAAGTGGCGACAGCGGGATTCCTCTCTATATATCTGTGTGGTTCTTAACCATATGTCCGACGCCATATAACCGTAATTAAAATGTGTTGAGCGCGTCGTTAACTAAAGCATTTCCTTCCTTATTAAAGTCTATGGTTTAAGGTTTACAAGCACGAGGCCTTATCTTTATTTCGCCACCATCCGGTAGCATCAGAGGATTGTATACATAAAACATTATGTCCGATAGCTTAACCACGACAACACCGAAGCCGGTATTTGGTATCATGTTTATGTCCCGAGTGAAATAATTTTCAGTTGTCACGAGTTTTAGCGAGTGGCAATGAAATTTATTTCACGAGGGACATAAACATGATACGAAATGGTAGCGAGTTTAATATCCTATTTATTACCTGTCGTGTCATGTCATATCATAGGGTTTTATGTGCACGTTCAGAACAAGAGGTTGTAGCGCACGCCTGTCCTGGGCGCAGGTTCCGGCCACGGCCGGCTCCTCCTTTCAGAACAGGAAAAGGGTTAGGGTTTTGCAACAGTTATAATTTTATATATCCTCCATCACAACTAATGGCCATGATTGGCACATCAAGTGTTGTGGTGTGTACTATCAGGAGGTGCATTTAAATTACCCCTTACTGTAACTTATGGCTAGTGGTGTTGTTGATTTTTTTTTTTGCATTTGTTACTAGCCCTGTATTAAAAAAACCCACTAGCCCCGGGCGTCGGGCTAGCGGATTTGTCGAACTCTGTAAGGCGTACTGTTAGGAGTAGCCTCTAGTTCGATGGCGAATTTATTTCTGTTTTTCTCTATCGACCAAATGCATTGATTCGGGATATACATCGTCTTGCTCTATGTAACAGTTACACCAATACGCCAAAAGAGAAATATTTTTCAGTACCACCCAGAGGCGGATCTAGGGGGTGGCAGGGACCCGCCCCCCCTAAATTTTGCAACAGTTATAATTTTATTAAATATTAATTTAATTTTTTTTACGACCCCCCCACCACACACACCTCCAAACCTCTCCCAAAGTTCCCTTGGCATTCCGCGTCATGTCATTGCCCCCCCCCCCCCCCCCCCCCCCCCGTCCCGAAATCGGATATTGGATGTAATTTTGACTCGTAGTCATCAGGGGAAACCCGGTACATTTCCAACCATTGCACCACAACTGGACAAAGGCCGTGGTATGTGCTTTTCTGTCAGTGGGAAAGTGCATTATAAAAGATCCCTTGCTGCATTAGGAAAAAAAATGTGGATTTACTGTAATGGCTATGAGTTAGAATTACCAAATGTTTGACATCCAATAGCCGATGATTAATTGATCGAGGTGCTCTAGTGCTGTCCTTAAACAAAACAAGCCCCTGCACGTGCTGTAACCTCACAGTGGTGCAGGGGTGTAACATTCTCTTTGAGAATGGCCAATACAGCACAAATTGAAATTATGAGTAAAAGTCAGTATCTGTCTGTGATGTTTGTATTTTTGCACAGTTCTTTACACTGTTTTTGTTTAATTCTTGATTTTTTGTATTGATGTTGATCACCACCTTTTTTGTTTGCATTACCATAGTTTGACACTCAACAGCCGATGTATTTTTCGTACTGGGGTGTCGTTAAACATTAATTAATTCATTCATTCATTCATTAAACAAGTTCGTCTGTCAGTGTATCTATAAATAGCAAGTACGTTTGCATCGTTTAGTGTTGTTTAAAAAACATATTTTCCGGGGTTTTATGACTCGAAACCCCTGGCTTGTGTATTAGAAAGAAAAAGATGTTGGGATAATGTTCAGAATCGTTTATCTTCGTTTTCCCCCATCCCAACTAGTGGCCATGATTAGTACATCAAGTGTTGTGGTGTGTACTACAGCTGGTGGTGTTTCTTTTAAAGCCACTAGCCCATCGTGCTACTAATTTTGCATTTCTCACTAGCCCTGTGTTAAAAAGCACTAGCGTCGGGCTAGTAGATTAAAGGCGTACTGTTTTAATGTTAGGAGCAGCCTCTGGTTCGATGGCGAATTTACTTCTTTTTTTTTCTCTCTATCGACCAAATGCATTGAGCGGGGATACACATCGTCTTGCTCTATGTAACACCAATACGCCAGAAAAGAAATAGTTTTCAATACCACCCAGAGGCGGATTTAGGGGTGGGGGTGGGGTGTGTGGAGGCAGGGGCCCAGTTCCCCCCTAAATTTATTATTTTATCATATATTAACTTTCATTTATTTTTTTACGATCCCCCTCCTCCATTCCTCTCTCAAAGTTCCCTTGGCATTCCGTCTGATGTCATTGTCCCCTTCCCCCCCCCCCCCCGCCCCATTACTGCCTACGCACAAATATCTAACATACAAAACAAGCCTCTGTCGGATACCCGTTATGGTTGCATGAACATATACAAATATACAGAATATAAATTCAGTACTGAATAGCTAGCTATACAAGCCTACAGGCGAGATATAAGACCCCGGTTCGTCATGCGTCACACAATGTCGAACTGTTTGACGTTTGTGTTCGTCTCTGTAATGTGGAGTTGCATCCAAATCAGTACAGTATCAGGTATGATTTTATATTATATATGATATGGAGTGGGTATGCAACTGAGAGATTATTATTCATAGGGGACATTCTAATATCCCGTAACGCTTTTGGAGGTGGGTGGGTGTATGTCCAAACTTTATGTAGCGTTACAGGGTGTGGGTTTGAGAACAGCGCTACATAACTCACTTTTTAAATAACTTTATTGTTTCTTTCTAAATACAATATTAGTGGTTGTATATTAAACGTATTGTTAATCGTCCTTGATTTTGCACCAGGTTAAAAAAAAAAATAATAATAATAATCTGCGGCGGGACGTAGCCCAATGGTCAAGCGCTCGCGGTCGGTTTGGGATCGATCCCCGTCAGTGGGCCCATTGGGCTATTTCTCGCTCCAACTAATGCACCACGACTGGTACATCAAAGGCCGTGGTATGTGCTATCCTGTCTATGAGATGGTGCATATAGAATATTCCTTGCTGCTAATCGAAAAGAGTAGCCCATGAAGTGGCGACAGTAGGTTTTCTCCCTCAATATATGTGTGGTCCTTAACCATATGTCCGACGCCGTATAACCGTATATGAAATGTGTTTAGTTCGTCGTTAAATAAAACAACAACAACAACAACAAAAACTCCAACATTATTTTATGTCATCATATACATGCATTATTTGTTCGTACGCACGGAATTATTTGGACACTGTGTATACAGACACTGTTATTCTAAACCAGAAAACATATATTGTCCTGAGTTTACAACCATTGTAAAATGTTTCCGACCAATAGAGCCTTTGCGATGACGTAATATACAAATTAAATACATTTTCTTATTTAGAATATTAGTGTCTGTATTTACAAGGTGTTTGTTGTTGTTCTAATACTTATAGTAGCCCAAATCGGATTTTACCTCCCAATAATTTTATAAGTAAGAACAAATATATATCACGAATTCAAGTAAAAACTGAGTGCTACAGGGAGACTAACCTAATGAAAAAAAAATTCCGGAATTTTCTTGTATTTTCCTTTTTAAGCGCCGAACGCCCCTTTCAAAACAATAGTTTAAAGCACGCGAAAACGCCATTCTCGAAACAAACATTCAACAGCACCGTGTTAGACATATTTCAAAAATAACAACAACCAAAGAGATACATGACAACAAAAAGAATTGTATTATTTATTGGAATGTTATGTATTCAATAATAAAAGTATAAATCAATCCGCGTAACTGGCAGAATTTCTCTACTTCCTTTTTAGGCATAGGCCTAATTTATGGCTTGTTTAGTGAAACATGCTAAGTATATTCATCAGTGTAAATAAAGTTACTATACCTAGTACAGCAATTAACAGCAATTATGACACGCGCGCGCACACACGCACACACACATACACACACACAGAGAGAGAGAGAGAGAGAGAGAGAGAGAGAGAGAGAGAGAGAGAGAGAGAGAGAGAGAGAGAGAGAGAGAGAGAGAGACCAAACATCAAAAATCATCAACAAAACCCCCCTAAAAGCCCCACTTTATTAGCAAATAGTGTAGTACAGTTTCACTCCCACCTAAAGATTAGTAATAAAGTGACAAACAAACTTCGGACCAATGTTACTTCTATGTAGGTACATTGCCACATTTGCACTATTTCATCAGTGGCATAATTTGGCGAACTAATTTGTGGTTAACTGAATCGGGGACGATACGTCTGGTACCCACATTAAAGGGACATTCCTGAGTTTACTGCATTGTAAAATGTTTCTGACTAACAAAATATCTCTACGATTACATTTTCTTATTAAATATAATTTCTTGTTTAGAATATCAGTGTCTGTATATTCATTGTGTTTCTGGTCATCTTAATATTTGTAAGAAGCTCAAACTGGATTTTGTCTTCCAGTAAATTACTACGTAGGAAAAAAACATATTTTAGGAAATAAATTAAATTTAATCTAGTACAAATATTAGAACGATCAGAAACACGTTTAATATAGCCTACAGCCACTAATATTTTATGCAGAAAAATATACTTGGTATTTAATTGCAATCGTTAAAATGTCTGTTAGTCGATAACATCTCAAAAATTGCAGCAAACTCAGGAATGCCCATTTAAGACTGGTTATCGTTCTGCATTACACTTACATTACTATTAGAGTAGTACTTTTGGGGTGCCAGTGTAAAGAAAATATCACGGCGAAATCTAATAATGGTTTGTAAAAATGTACATTGTTTAAACTTTAACTTACTTGAATAAAACAAGATCGGTAGGTATATTAATGTCATGAATGTGTCACAGATTACTGGTAGCCAAATATTATTTAGTGAAATGTTGCATGTGAAAGCATACGAAAAGAAGAGAATTGTGGATCCGTTTCTTTTGTTTTCGTACGATCGCAACTTTTCTGTTATATATTCAGGTTTTTACCCACCTTGGCGAGGTTGCATGCATCGCCATAGAACCAATGTCTTCCCTGTAGTAATCTTTAAAATGAATACATAAACTACATAACAAGTAAGACAAATTTCATACATGCCTTCAGTTTACACGATTGTCAAAAACATTTTCATTGGTCAGCTGTTGACAAATACAGCCAATAGACAGACGTCTTAGTAATAGCACCAAACTGTAGATAATACAGAGTTCAGGTTGAAATGGAGAATGCATAATGATAAACTCGGTTTAACAAAGTCGGGATTTAAAAATATCGAAAATTAAAAATATATTCAAAAATGGTTGTTTCCAAATTTTTTTTAATAAAAAATAAATAATGATAGCGAATTTGAAAAAAATTCTGGATATTTGGTATTATTTCCGGAATTCCAGATATGGGTTAAAAATTCCGGATTTTTGGAACATTTCGGAAAGATGGTCGCCCTGGTGCGACAAACATTAGTATACGACCGCAAACGCATTCGATATACAGACACAGGTATTCTAAACAATTTTTTTTATTTAGTATGAAATAGTAGTCGTCAACAAGGCTCTGTTATCACAAACATCTTACAATGGCTGCAAACTCAGGACAGTCCCTTTAATATATAATACTAGACGTTATAAAATGTTATTAGTTAAAGGGTTTATCCTGAGTTTGCTGCAATGTAAGATGTTTTAAAGAAATACAGAAAAGCGATATAGTAAACAGTCTTATATTTGCAAATAGGAGACCACGGTGGATTTAGAAAATCCATTTGGGGTGGGGGGAGATGGAGGGAGGCATAAGTAAGGCCAGACCTTTTATATTAGTTGTTCCTCGTATTCTCCAACGTCAAAAAAAACAAAAAACAAACATATATATTTATATAACTGTTGCAAAATTTAGGAGGGGAGGCCTCTGCCCCCACCCTTAGATCCGCCACTGGAGACATATCCAGCTCTACCAGTCAGTCCTCGACATGGTTTGGTGAAGTGTTTTGTGAATATTCGAAGAAAAGAAGAAAAGCTTTCATGAATATATCGTACAGACCTTACACTTTGAAAGATGTGAATTAAAAAGAGCCAAGGTTAAGGATTAGCCGACTTCACATAATAGTACTCGGTAATAAAGAACTGAATAGAAAACACTCACAATGAGACAGTAACTCGACCCGACATCTCCATTCAACCCGTTGAAATACCCCAGTCTACCCGCTTGTCAAACAGCACTGGCCTCGGTGGCGCAGTGGTTAAGCCATCGGACTACAGGCTGGTAAGTACAGGGTTCGCAGCACGGTACCGGCTCCAATCCAGGGCGAGTTCATAAGAGCTCAGTGGATAATTGTAAGACCACTACACCCTCTTCTTTCTGACTAATCAACTAACGACTAATCCATAGTCCTGGACAGACAGCCCAGATAGCTGAGGTGTATGCCCAAGACAGCGTGCTTGAACCTTAATTGGATATAAGCACGAAAATAAGATGAAATGGATGTCAAACATCCTAGTTGCAGGTGCATTACAAAATGCTGACATACTTGAAAAGTGTAACACCTCGGTGGATCCATTCAACTGATTAGGTTTTTTCCTCGTTCCAACCAGTGCACAACAACTGGTCAAAGGCCGTGGTATGTGCTTTCCTATCTGTGGTAAAGTGCATAGAAAAGATCCCTTGCTGCATTAGAAAAGTGTAGTAGGTTTCCTCTGATGACTACAAGTCAGAATTAACAAACGCTTGACATCCAATAGCCGATGATTAATTAATCAATGTGCTCTAGTGGTGTCGTTAAAGAAAACACATCTTACACCTGAAAAAGTATGTGGGTTTTCACAATCTAGGTGTAAAAGTTTGTTTTGTTTACCGACACCACTAGAGCACATTGAATTACTAATCATCGGTTATTGGATGTCAAACAGGTAATTTTGACATATAGTTTTAGAGAGGAATCCGACAGACAGGATAGCACATACCACGGCCTTTAATATATCAGTCGTAGTGCAGTGGCTGGAACGAGAAGTACCGACGGGGATCGATCACAAACCGACCGCGCATCAAGCGAGCGCTTTATCATTGGGCTACATCCCGCCCCATCTAGACGCAATGCGCTTGCCTGATACGCGGTCAGTCTAGGATCTATCCTCGTCGGTGGGCACATTGGCCTATATGTCGTTCCAGCCAGTGTATCACGACTGGTATATCAAAGGCCGTCTCTGGGAATAAAAAATCCATTCCGACTGATAGAAAAAATGTGGTGAGTTTCCGCTCTAAGACTATATGTCAGGTCTACCAAATGCTTAACCTCCAGTAGCCGATAATTAATAAATAAATGTTCTCTAGTGGTGTCATTAAACAAATATTAAAAAAGTTTTGTTCGCAATTATGATGTGTTTCATTCGGCATCAGGTATGGGGTTTTTATTATAGGAATAATGACATCCAGAGTACATTGTAGAAACAAAAACGAATTCATCGAACTATTAATCGGAACGAAAAAAAAGAAAGAAAAAAAAAAACCGCTTTCAAGGACCCTATTTATGCACAATACAAAGTCGAATGGGCATTTGACAAAATAGCGATTGCTTCTATAAATCTCTGTCTAGTGCCTCGTCAAAAAGAGGACTGCCACTCTCAGATCAGTTTACTAAATAAAAACTCGTTCAGTGGAATAAATATAAATGTGGTGACCAGCACCCATGAATCATTGTCGAAATAGTGCCTTTAAGAGGAAAGGGGTTAACAAATAGGTTCCTAGTTCATCGGCCAAGTTGATAGAGCACTGGGTGTGGTTCTTCTCAGAAAGAGCATGATCTAGCTCAGTTGGTAGAACGCTCGCCTGCAGTGGTTGACTCATGGGATCGAAGCCTATCGGCGGACCCATTGGTTTTTTTTGTTTCTGTCACAACCAAGACGAACGTGCGTTTGTAGAAATATGGGGGAAAATACATTTTGAGGTATTGCAAACGCCTGGATGACCAGAACCACTTCAGGTGTACGAAAATTAATATTCTAAATGATAAAATGTAAGTACTTCTAATTTAAATTATCAACAACAACAACAACAACAACAACAACAACAGCAAGAAAAAACAAAAACAAACCCAGCTGTATTACAGTAATAGTGAAAAATACGTCGTAGTATAGTACCAAATCAAATCCCATAGACGACAACAGTAACATATGTGGCTAAAACTCCTACCTGCAACGTATCAATCGACATAAACGCCATGGATATAAATACTACCACTCCTCACCCTTAAAGTGAATCAGAAAAAATTGGGGTTCAAGCTGCTCATTTCTGAGATAACGGGTAGCGTCTATGACTACCCTAGTTCCGCACAAAATTTTAGTACTTTTTTTAAAGGTACCCCATACATGTTTCAAGTACAAGGCTACTTGACACAGTGGTGCTAGATGAAATAAAATTGTATACATATTTAGCCCAGATGAAACTAATTTGTTTTACAACCAACACACTCACATTTGTAACCAATCACAGGACTTGTGGTGTTCACTTCTCTATCAAACGTTCGGTGCACCTCGAACTTTGACCCAGCCGGAAGTTATTTGGTTTAGTACTACCTTTAAAAACTACGGTATGTCACTTTAAGTGGTGACAAATATTTACAGGTTTTACAGCTTCTTCAGAAACGGCGGAGCAGGGGGGGGGGGGGGGGGTGTGTGTGGAGTGGGGGGCGTGGGGGAGACTGAATTCTGAATCAAACCTATTATTGGTAGTAAATCATAAGGAATACTTGCAGAATGCACGCATTGCATTTCAGGACATCTAGTTTTCAAACCTTTACGGGAGAGCATGCCCCCGTCAACTCTAGAAACTTTGCTTTGCTTCCTCGATCTCAGTTAGCCTCCTCCCCCTCCCCACTAATGTCTACTTGTTTCTGCCGTGCTTTTTCTTGCTTATGTTACCAAGTTCCTCAGCGGACCCATTGTCTGGTTATTTTTTCCCGTCCTAACCAGTGTCACACAATTTGTATTTCAAACGCCGTCGTATGTGCTGTTCTGTCTGTGCGAAAGTGCATGTTTGAAAGATCCCTTGCTACTAATGGAAACATGTAGCGGGTTTTCTTTAAGACTATATATCAGAATTACCAAACGTTTGACATCCAATAGCCGATGATTAATACATCAATGTACTTTACCGGTGTCGTGAAAGAAAAGAAACTTGTTTTTAAATTACCAAGCCTGACAAAATCCAATATGACTCCGGTAGTTATATTTTGGAATATACAGTTTCATATCATTTGAGTCAGCATGTGGAAATAAATGCTTTTCAAATATTAAAACTAAATACTTTAAAACCAAGATGGCCGCCATCTCTAAATATTTTTATTTTATTTTTTTGAACGACTAATTTTGAACACCTATCAGCGCTTCATGATCACGCCTTCCTGGTGTTTATAGATGGTCGGAATGTCAGAAATGGGGCCAAGCCAATAGAAAATAAAAAGTTTTCCGAAAGATATGTTTTTCTTACAGACCCGTTGGTGAGAACACCATGCGTTATTTTTGATAACACATGGTTGTTAACACATGCACGTGTGCTAACAATTTCAAGACATAGGACTGGATGCTCCTAGGTGATGACCACTGCCATACATCCAAAGAAAAATTACACGATGGAAATCGATTACATTGTGGCGTATAGTTAACCTGACAATCATGGGTTTGTGACGCGTAAGTTAGCTACAAGTGCAAGGCTGTAAATAACTTTTAGTCAGAAAAGATTTTAAAATTTGCTTAAAACCTGGTTTGTGAGGATATGTAAGGAATAGAATAATACATTCGTGTATTATTCTCTATTTATTACATACCTGCGAGAGATAACGGAGTTTAAGAACAAAATCGCATTGTGAGATCCCGTTTTCCTTAACAAAGCTAGGATATAAACGCTAACGTGATTGGCCAACAGCCATTGAGGGAGAATGGGGCCAACACAATGTGACGTAAGATTTCATATATTTAAGAATTGACCGCAATTATTTTTTGGTTCATGCAAGTATGAACCGAAAAAACGATGTGCACATTGTATGAGCTAGCGTAGAGGGTCATACAAAAGTGTGCATATCGTTTTTTCGGTTCATACTTGAATGAACCAAAAAATAATTGCGGTCAATTCTTATAATTAAATTTATATGCATACTTTAACAATACATAACTGAATTTTTTTTTTTTTAGGTTTAAACGTGCATTGTCTGGAATATTTTTATTATTTAAGCATTTAGAACAGAAAATGCCATTACGTTTGGTGCATATAAGACGCTGCACTCCGAATTGGTTTCACTACACTGGCTTTTCTAAGTTAAAAATAAACCCACTATTTTGAAAGTGGGACACTTTTGCCGGGCTCCCTCTGGGCTAAAAATAGTACGGTTCGGCTATTGTTGCATTACAAAAACCGAGCGGATTCTAGCAGCCAATTCCTAGCAGCCAATTACGCTAGCAGCCAATTTCAAGACCCTCATGGCGACGATCTAAACACCGGACTCACACGCATTTCGATTGTTACCTGTATTTCACACACTTTTAAACAAACTTTTATGCTAATTTTTATTATTCACTACAACTTAAGAATTTTAGAGTTTTAAAGAGTATCTTTATATAATAACAACACAAAAACAAAATAACAACCAAGACTCATTTTCACAGTCTTATTGTTACTAATATCCGTATAAATACAACTTAACCGTTTTATTAAGCACTTTTATAATATCTGAAGTATCACTTTAAAAATCAGTCTGTACTACGGTAATGTAGGATGTCCAACTAGTTTCGTATAGCCCACATCACAACACATTATAAAAGGCGTATGAGTGCGGTGTTCAGAACGTCGCCATGCGTGTCTGCTGAAATTGGCTGCTAGCGTAATTGGCTGCTAGGAAGTGGCTGCTAGAATCCGCTCGGTATTACAAAATGGCGAGAATTGTTCTAACTGGCTAGTAAGCATTTGACGATATGCGTTAATGACGACAACTCGCGAGTGAATTAAAAGTGCAGTTATGCTTGTATTTGAACTTAGAACTTGATTATATACGATTGAAACCAGACATTGCAGCTTTAAATACGCCTGTAGTATTGTTTGTGTAAACTTCATTGATACTTATGTCGCGTAAGAATGCGAACGTTCATTCACTATAATTTGAATCAGGTGATTTTTTTGTAAATGACGTCATTTCCTCTAGCTGCTGTGCATTTTTACGGATCGTTTAGTTATATTAAAAGGAATTGTCCTATTCGTGTTTAGTTTATATTTTATGAAAGTGAATGAAGGGAACGTGTCTAACATGTATGCTGTTGGTGGAACCGTTGAATTTTCGCCAACAGCTGTAGAACATCGCGTACAAGTAAGTTACAGAAGTGACGTTTCCTGCATGATTTGCGGCCACTGACCGAGTCTCATGTCATGATTAGCGAAGAGGTTGGGTTTTTTTTTTTTTTTTTTTTTTTTTTAATCAATGCGTATATATCTACATGTCTATTCTGCTATAGCATTTTCCATTAATTTATCGTATACATTTTTTGTAGCTTTCACGTGTTTTCTTCAAAATATCTAAATATGATTGCCAGAATAATCCGGCTTGATGTATGGGGGGGGGGGGGGGGGGGGGGGGGTAGTAGGCGTGACTTAAATTTGTTCGGTTCATCGAGATATGAACAAAAAAAAGTAAGCACCTCTGGACCAATCAGATTGCCGTAAAGTGTATAGACGTAAAGAAAATTTAATTATTTTTTATTGAAAGCAGTTTTGAGTTCAGCCAGACCGAGCAGAAAAACGTCCGCCAAACTGGTTTAAGCGCTTCATGTTAAAAAGAGTGACCACTTCGGAAACCAGTCAAAATAGTTCGCAAACGTAAAGGAAAAACGGCTGGCTGAACTGAGGGCTGATTTTACTCTCAGTAGGCCTAATAGGAAGTAGTTTTAAAACCGCCGTCGAATGAACTATTTATGAAATCCAAATCTGGATCATTAACCTCGATTGTCGGCGGGGCCTATGCTGACACTCGAACACCAGCTGCTCTGAATGTTTACTTTTGTTACTTTTTTTTATGAATTCTAAGCAATAATTATAGGTAGGTAGTAAATAAAATACTACACTCCTTTCAGTTTAATAAAAAAAATTATGAACTCGTACATTAAAAAATGGTATCTAGTTCCTTTCGTTCTCCAGATGCCGTTTTATAATGCTCATAAAAATGGCATTAAACTGAGAGTATTCTCTATGTAGATGGTTTATTATAATAAAAGGTTTAATATATATTTATCTCTGCTAAATAATAAAGAACAGTGCATGTTTACTGCTGATACCGTAAGCTACAACAAGTGCATACCAATGTACATGTTTCAATAATGAAATTTCCGTTATTTTTTTATTACACCCCAGCAAATTCATTACACACCGCAAATGGTCCGGTTTCAGAACTAAAACATACAGGTTTATACATATGTAGTTTCTGGTGGTGCAAAAACTAAATAGAAAAAGGGTCCACTTGGTTCATATTCGAACTCCTAACTCCTCCAGGTCCAGATCACGCTACGCCCCTGAAATGTTCCGTTGTTTTATTAATTAAACTGTTAGAATATCAAATAAGCAACCACAAGATAAACAAATGATGACTGACCACTTTGAAGACAAAATATGTTTTACATATCCAAGATACAGAACCAACTGACATGTGTTTTCTTCTCTTGATTGAAACATACATCTCGTATTTTTCTTTTAAAGAACAAATGGACCAAGCACAAGTTACACAAGTGGCTAGACCTTCTCCATAATACATACATGTTACGACAGTAATATATTTTTGCAATTTAAATATGAACAGAAATAAATATTACCGAAAAAGAGAAAGAAAGAAAAAATAAAGGAAACAGAAAAAAGACGCAATCAAGTTTTCTTTGTTCGATAATTAGACAGCAGGTTTGCTGAAGGAAAACACAAAACACAAACCAGACATTGCAATGATTACGTAATGGCTAAAAAAAAGCAAAAAAAAAGCAATAAAATAAATAAATAGTAATAATTTTAAAACCCCATACTTTATTTACTAATTAAGGGAAATGTTTTCTTCTTTACGAGTACTGTAAAAAGTCAGACCCTATCCAATAATGTAGGGGGGCGAGACGTAGCCCAGTGGTAAAGCGCTCGCTTGATGAGCGGTCGGTTTGGGATCGATCCCCGTCAGTGGGTCCATTAGGCTATTTCTCGCTCCAGCCAGTGCACCACGACTAGTACATCAAAGGCCGGGGTATGTGCTATCCTGTCTATGGGATGGTGCATATAAAATATCCCTTGCTGCTGATCGAAAAGAGTAGCCCATGAAGTGGTGACAGTGGGTTTCCTCTCTCAATATCTGTGTGGTCCTTAACCATATGTCCGACGCCATATAACCGTAAATAAAATGTGTTGAGTGCGTCGTAAATAAACCATTTCCTTCCAATAATGTAATAATATAGTGTATACATTGAATATCATACTTCGGTCTCATGGGACAGTAGAGGGCTCCAATATGTGTTTGCTTCGTACAGGATACTCATGACTTCTTCAATAATTGCTAAAACAATTTGTGTTAACGACGCTACTAGAGCACATTGATTTATTAATCGTTGGCTATTGAATGTCAAACATATGGTAATTCTGACATAATAATCGTAGAGAAGAAACCCTCTACACATTTCCATTTGTAACAAGGAATGTTTTATATGCACCATCCCACAGACAGGGTAGCACATATTACGACAACGGCCTTTCATATACCAGTCGTGATGCACTGGCTGGAACGAGAAATAGCCTATCGATGGGGATCGTTCCCCGACCGAGCGCTCATCAAGCGAACGATTTATCACTGGGCTTCGTCCCGCCCTCGACAATAGATTAGTAGATAGGCCTATATTCATTTCAACTTATTTTCGTGCTTATATCCAACTAAGGTTCAAGCACGCTGTCCTGGGCACACACACCTCAACTATCTGGGCTGTCTGTCAAGAACAGTGGGTTAGTTGATAGTTGGTTAGTGGTTAGTGACGGAAAAGAGGGTGTAGTGGCCTTACACCTACCCACTGAGCCCTTAAGAACTCGCTCGGTATCGGGTTGCGAACCCTGTACCTACCAGCCTGTAGTCCGATGGCTTAAAAGTCTGCGTCATTCAGTAACATGTAACAACACGTAGAGCTTAATTAATGGTGTCTATTCTTAAGGAAATATACCTGATTGAATACACTTTGTAGGGTCTGCGTTTTAATTAAGACGTATAGACACTTAATTAACTAATTAATGGTGTCTATTCTTAAGGAAATATACCTGATTGAATACACGTTGCAGGGGACTGCGTTTTCATTGAGACGTATAGACACTTAATTAACTAATTATTTTTAGGCTTAAGATAATTATTATAATAATTCTAATGTTTGAATTGTTTAAGTTGTAATTTGAATAAATATCTACAGTGTTAAAGAACACTGTGATTTCAAGCTGCTATAACTCATCCTCAATTTTGCTTGGTAAAGGTTAAAGTCTGTGACACGTAACTTAGCTACAAGCGCAACGGCTGTAAATAAATTTTAGTCGAAAAAGATTTGTTTAAAACCTGGTTTTTGAGGATATGTAAGAAATAGAATAATACACCCGTGTCCGTTAAATACCATTTATCTCACAACTCGTTGTTTAAAAACACATCAAACTCGTTTTCGCGCGTTAAATACATTTTAAAACAACTCGTGAGATAAATGGTATCTAACGGCCACTCATGTATTATTCTGTATGTATAACTTCAAACAGAATCCTCTCATAAAAGTGTGCTCACGTTTATTCTCTATACATCTGGGTTGGATTTTCTGATAGTGTAAATTAAATTTCGCTTTCAGCAGGGATGGGGTTTGTCAACCCTCGACATGTCTATCATTCAACCATTTGACACCGGCTTACATCCTCTGAAAGCTCAATAAATGGTTTGTTGGTTTAGTGACACCACTATCGACTATTGGATGTCAAACAGTTGGTAGTTTTGACATGTAGCCTTATAACCCACTACATTTTCCCCATTAGTAGCAAGGGATCTTTTATATGCACCATCCCACAGACAGGATAACACATACCTACGGCCTATGATATAGCAGTCGTGGTGCACTCGCTGGAACGAGAAATAGTCCAATGGGCCTATCGACGGTGATCTACTCCAGACTGACCATGCATCAAGCGAGCGCTTTACCACTGGGCTATGTCCCGCCCGAAAATTCTGCCGTAGAAACATCCTCCTCAGTTGAGATCGAAACTTTTGCAATCTGTGATGGGTCTTTCACTATTTTGCCTGTACTACCTGCAAATGCGCGATCCATCATTTTCTAGTTGTCCTGGGCACACACCTCAGCTATCTGGGCTGTCTGTCCACGACAGTGGGTTAGTTTTTAGTGGTTAGTGGTTAGTGAGAGAGAGAGAGAGAGAGAGAGAGAGAGAGAGAGAGAGAGAGAGAGAGAGAGAGAGAGAGAGAGAGAGAGAGAGAGAGAGAGAGAGAGAGACTGTGTAGTGGTCTTGCACCTACTCGCTCTCGGTTGGAGCCCGTACCGGGCTGCGAACTTAGTACCTACCAGCCTTATGTCCGATGGCTTAACCACGACACCACCTAGGTGGTTCGCGATCCATCGTTTGTGTGTGGGAGACACAATGTATACTCTCGAGTACCATGGATTTGTATCTTTCTTCCAGTGCGACCAAGGATAACACGTCAACGATCAGTTACAGTTCCAAGCTCTATATAAACAGTTGGTTCACATTCCACACCTTCATAGCTCAGCGATCCGTTCGGATATCCGGATATTTTAGTTAGTCATACTAATTCAAGGCTCATGGACTCTGTGGTTGAAGCAGAAAAACCTGGTTCTGGATCATCTTCGTACCAGGTGAGTTGTTTGGACTACGTTTAAGATTAGACTTTTTTTTAACGACATCACTAAAGCACATTGATTAATCAATCATCGGCTAGTAGATGTCAAACATTTGGTAATTCTGACTCGCAGTCATCAAAGGAAACCCGCTAAAAAAAATCTAATTCAGCCAGGGATCTTTTATATGCACTTTGCCACATACAGGAAATTACACACCACGGCCTTTGATCAATTGTGCGTCGGTGGACCCACTGGACAATTTCTTGTTCTAGTCAGTGCACCATGACTGGTATATCAAAGGCCGTGGCATGTGCTATCCTGTCGATAGGATGGTGTATATAAAAGATCCCTTGCTACTAATGGGCAAATGTTGCGGATTTCCTCTCTAAGACTATATGCTAAAATTACTAAATGTTTGACATCCAATAGCCGATGATTAATAAATCAATGTGCTCTAGTGGTATCGTTAAACAAAACAAACTTCTTTTAAAAAATTATTATTGCTCATAAATATAGATTATTATTATTATTAAAAAAAAATTTCAGAGCACGAAAAAGGGAAATTACTGACAAAATAATAATAATAATAATAATTCCTGAGTAAATATTTACAGAGATCACAGTCCAAAATTTTGAAAAGTGATTTGTGCAAATATTGAGCATGGTTTCGATTAATATATCTTAAATGAATATTTAAAAAATGCCAATATTGGTTAGTCTTTGATACTGCACCTACGTCATTAACTGAATTTTAATTTCTGTTTTTTTTTTTTTGTGTGTTTTTTTTTTGGGGGGGGGGGGTTCCGATTTATTTTTCGATGTATTTTTCCACTTTCCTTTCAGGATGCCATGTCTATTGTGAGAAGTCTGAAATCAGATATTGTAACAAGAAATGTAGCAGTTAGACAACACAATATTCCATTCACGACGAAGACGCTGAAATGTTGTGATATAACGGTAAATTATATAGGGCAGTACCAAGGAAACATTTTGGTGGGGAGGGAAGGAACCAAGAAAGGCACATGGGCGATCTCCTGAAAAGGGCACTCAATAAACGTTTAACATTCTTGAAATGAAAATTTTAATTAAATTGTCAAAAAGGAGCACTTAAATGTGTGTTTTTTTGTGGAGTTTTTCATCTTTTTTTTTTTTGGGGGGGGGGGGGGGGGGGGTGAGGGTTCCTTGGTTCCACACCCGTGGATACACCCTTGAATTCAAATACAGTTAAATGTACTAGCTTTAGCGAGTAAGCAGTGTAAAATATGTTCAGCTATAAGAGCTTGTTGCTTAAATTATGAAGCTTGGTACATTCACTAAGTTTCTGGTCATTATTTGCTGGATCATCAAGTTTCAGTAATTCCAAAGAAAATACTCTCACAAGCGTTTACTTCTTTGATTGAGTGATTGATTGAAAATTGCAGTCACTATTATGGTACACTTTCATGTTTGCAATTAGGAGAGGGCCTCGTAAGTTGGATAACTTGTGTCTAATCCTTATATGTATAAATGTATATGTATATGTATATGTATGTATGTATACATATAAAAACAAAAACAAAATGATAAAAGAAAACAAGTGTATATATGTATTTAAAAAACAATTTAAAGAAATAACTATCCTTTTAAATGTTTCAATCTTATCTTCAGAAAGGAACTGCTAAATAACTGCTAAATATGACGTCATACATATTATGACGTTACTGCAGTAGAAGGGGGTTGATTTAATTACGTCATTGTTGCTTTTATCTAACGAAGAGCATTAAGAAGTGGACAAAACTTTCTAATAAAGTACATTTCCTTTGTCTTTCTTTTCATTTCATCATTGGTATCTATGTGATAAAATGGGAAAATGGTGAATTTAATATCTTTTTGTGCCGCCCATGCATTTAAATATATCTTGGGCGTAGCCAGAGTGAATAAAAATGCAGAGGCAAACCCAGACCTATAAAATAAATATCAGTGTGATGGAAATAAACTAATTCTGGGGAAATTCCAGACGAAGCGTCTCGTCTGCGTCATGCTGGCTACGCCATTATATACATACATACATACATACATACATATATATACACACACACACACACACACACACACACAAGCACACGCACACATACACACGCACACGCACACGCGCGCACGCACGCACACACATACATGCACGCACGCACACACGCACACACACACGCACGCACTTCGTACTGGCATTACTATACTGAACGCCATTCAAAACGCACCAACCAATTTGTCAGTATACACTTTTATTGCACACCAGAATGTATCCACTTATAAAAATGGGTTAAATAAATTGTCGTTTTCTCTATTCATATTCTTTCTACAGCTACACATCTGACTGGTGTGTTTCCAGTGGAGTACAATATATATTTGATGTCGTACACTTAAAGGAAGACGATATTTCGCTATTGAAAACGTTCTTCTGTATTAGAATGTTTGTTGTTCGTGTTTGTGTTTCTAGCTGGAAGATATTGATAGGCTGAGAATTATTCACATCACTGGAACAAAGGGGAAGGGATCGACATCGGCATTTTGTGAAAGCATTCTCAGACACAGCGGATACAAGACTGGATTTTTCAGGTATCTGTATGTAGCTAAGTAGTAGAACAATCTCATTATGATAATATCTAGAGTATTCTCAGACACAGCGGATACAAGACTTGATTTTTCAGGTATCTGTATGAAGCTCAGTGGTGGAACAATGTCATTATAATAATATCTAGAGTATTCTCAGACACAGCGGATACAAGACTGGATTTTTCAGGTATCTGTATGTAGCTCAGTGGTAGAACAATCAAAATTTTGATAATATCTAGAGTATTCTCAGAGACAGACATAGCAGGTACTAGACTGGATAGTGCATATAAAAGACCTTTCTGAGGGGCAGATCTAGGAAGAGGGTGTTTACTTTGAATAAATTAGGCTGTCAAACTGTAGCAAGTGGTACAGTACCAGAAAAAAAAAAAAAACTATAGAGACAGAAAACCTACCCAGCACCCTTGAGAATGTTATATTGTACTGTGTGTGAATCCAACAAAACCTACAAAGACACAATACCAAGCACACTTGTGAAAATTGTATTGTACTGTGTGTGAATCCAGCAAAACCTACAAAGACACAATACCAAGCACACTTGTGAAAATTGTATTGTACTGTGTGTGAATCCAGCAAAACCTACAGAGACAGAATACCAAGCAC
>NC_054711.1:19214909-19245721 GCF_016097555.1 Gigantopelta aegis
AAGTACATATAAGAGATATCTTACTGCATTAGGAAAAATGTAGCGGTTCAGAATTACAAAATGGTTGGCATTCAATAGCCGATGATTAATTAATTCATGTGCTCTAGTGGTGTCGTTAAACAAAACAAACTTTGGACCTCATTTTCTCTCTCTCTCTCTCTCTCTCTCTCTCTCTCTCTCTCTCTCTCTCTCTCTCTCTCTCTCTCTCTCTCTCTCTCTCTCTCTGTGCAATGTAATTTGAAATCCACCACGAGTTTTCTATTGTAGATATCATAATGTATGAGCCAACGCAATTTTATTTCAAGCAAATTTATCACGAAATGTCTGTATATGGCTGCAGTGTTTTGGCTGGTCAGACGAAATGGCAATGCTACTGACTAACATTTGCTTTTATTTGATCTGAACAGATTCCCAGAATGATATGATCATATTTCTGTCATAAAACTAATCCTATAATCATCTTGTACAAAAGGTTGTTCTTACACACCCGTTGGTGAGAACAGCATGTGTTATTTTTTATAACATATACTCTTCA
Source organism: Gigantopelta aegis (assembly GCF_016097555.1). Lineage (NCBI taxonomy): Eukaryota > Metazoa > Mollusca > Gastropoda > Neomphalida > Peltospiridae > Gigantopelta > Gigantopelta aegis. Next base: position 19,215,445 of record NC_054711.1, read on the forward strand.
AAAGAAGAAACGCAAAACCACATTGTCGTAACATTTGGAGAATTGATTTAATTATTGAATGGTGAGTCCGATAATTACCAAATGTTGCAGGATTGTTCACAATTCACTCTAGTCCATTGTGAGTAAGTGATAGGACACACCACCAAGGTCAAGGTCATCTGGAGTCAATACCGGGTGTGGCCTCCGCGTGTGTTGACAACTGCCTGGCACCGCCTGCCCATTAAAGCAACCAGAGTACGGATGACGTCCCGGGGGATGGTGGCCCACTCGGCCTGCAAGGCTGCTGCCAGCTCGGGCAGGGTCTGGGGCTGTGGTTGTCGCTGTCGGAGGCGTCGGTCCAACTCGTCCCATAGATGCTCAATTGGGTTCAAATCCGGTGATATCGATGGCCAAGGAAGGACATTAATGTTGTTGTTCTGTAGGAAAGCCGTTGTGAGACGTGCTGTGTGAGGCCTGGCGTTGTCATGTTGGAACACTGCGTTGGCGTTGGCCATAACTGGAACGATGTGTGGCCGGAGGATCTGGTCAATGTAGCCCTGTGCATTCAGGTTGCCCTGCACGTGGACCAGGTCAGTTCTGCCAGTGTGTGAGATGGCTGCCCACACCATGACACTACCCCCGCCGAATCTGTCCACTTCCTGCACGCAGTTTGCCGCATAACGTTCACCACGACGCCTATACACGCGACATCTTCCATCATGACGTCGGAGCAGAAATCGGGACTCGTCACTGAACCACACCTGTCTCCATCGCAGTTGAGGCCATTGTCGATGAATCTGGCACCACTGCAGTCGGAGTCGACGGTGTTGTGGCGTTAAGATGACACCTCGAACTGGACGTCTGGCACGAATTCCTACCTCACGTAGGCGGTTCCGTACGGTCTGGTCGGATATCCTGCGCAAACCTGGTATTGCTGCGGCTGTGGAGGTGGCAGTAGTCAATCGTTCCCGAAGGTGGCGTACCCGGATGTAGCGGTCCTGCCCGAGGGTAGTGACCCGTGGTCGACCGGATCTAGGGAGGTCACGTGTTGATCCATGTTGCTGGTAACGGTCCCACAGTCTGGAGATGGTGCTTGGGGACACATGGAATGCCCTGGCAACGGCCGTTCTGGATTCGCCTGCGTCTAGTCGGCCGATGGCATTGTTTCTCTGCGGTTCACTGAGACGTGGCATGTCCTGGATTGTCAACTGTCGGCCAGATACAGAGGCCAGGCAAGCGAACACCCTGCACTTTTATACTGTCGGTGTTCATGTTGCACGTGCAGACAACGCACGTGCAGTGGTGACATGGTTTGCACGTGGCTGCGTTTTTGCGAATATTCACATTTTGGAACTTTATTGTACAGTAGCTGCGTTTTATCGAATGTAACCGTGGGAATGTGTTTGGGACATGCAATGACCTTATATTCACAAAGCATGAACCGGTAGGAAACATAAAATCGGAGTTATAACCCATTTGTACCCTTTTGCGTTTCTTTTTTTGAAGAGTATAGTTGTTTACACGAGTACGTGTGTTAAAAGTTTCAAGACAAACGACTGGCTGCTCCTAGGTGATTTCCAGGTCGCCAATGTCATATGTCCAATAAAAAAAAAACGCTGTGAAAATCAATTACACTGTGACGTATAGTTAACCTGACAATCATGGGTCTGTGACGCGTAAGTCAGCTACAAGTGCAACAGCTGTAAATAACTTGTTAAAATTTGCTTGAAACCTTGAGGATATGTAAGAAATAGATTAATACATTCGTTCCGTTAGATACCATTTATTTCACAACTCGTTGTTTAAAAACGTATCAAACTCGCTTTCGCTCGTTAGATACATGTTAAAACAACTCGTTGTGAGATAAATGGCCACTCATGTATTATTCTCTATGTATAACTTCAAACAGACTTCTCTCATAAAAGTACTTTTACTGGTGCAACCTGGCTGCATAATGGACTTTCTTTCGGTTGAGACTGTGCTAATTTCCAATGCCTCTGAAAATTGCGAGAACGATCATTTTACTTAACTTTATATTTTGTTCGCGCGAAATTCGGATCACCATTTACCTGGATATAACTGGTTACGCAAAAAGGAAATGGGTTACATAGATTTATTTCTGCGTAACCAATAAATAGGTCGCGCAGATTTTCAATTCTCAGATGCCTGTTTGCAAATGGTGATGCAATATATCACTCGCTGCCTAGTCCTCTGCGAGCCAACTGCCACCCACGGCAGAAACAAGGTTCCATTGATGCAATATTATTGTATATTATTCATGATTTCAATTGCAGCAATGTGTTGAGTGGTTCTTAGAGAAATCAGAGGAGGAGGCAGCTACTATTAAGTGAGTCATTAACTAGTAGGATTTTTGTAGGAGGTTGTGCAACGTTTAAAAAGGGCAAGCTACAGTCCAGTTGCCAAATACCAATTTGGGGTCGAAGTGTGCAACATTTGCCAATTTCTCAATTTCGACCGCCATATTAGCGACCATCTTGTATTTACGTAACCCATTCATAAAATCTGAATTTTGCTGTCATCAGTGTTTTCCTTGGCTCCTAAAACCATTGGGTTGATTCAATAATGTTGTTCTCTGTCAAGTTATAAGCAATCTATGGCGTTTCCCTGATTTGGCCACCATCTTGGCCACCATCTTGGATTTTTCAAATTCCTCAAGGGCGCCCGGGTGGCACTCGGTGGATTATCGATGTGGACCCCTACAGAGTCAGAATCGGCAGAGAACAACTATGCACCAAATGTTGCACACCCAAGTGGTAATTCCTCCAGACTACAGTATTCACAGAGAGAGGGTGCATTGTTTTAAAAGGTCACGCACAGTATTGAAATGCACACTAACGTTAATACGGACAGAGTGGTTTTTCATATAGGTGTCCGGTTTAACGAATTTCCAGTAGTACTGAGTCATACCCAAATACTTCTTTTCCTTGAATGGCAAAAAATCTATCGATGAAAAATAATTCTAACTTATATTTTAAGACAACCATTTAATTTTTAGTCATTTCTTAACTGGATTTTGAATTTTTAAATTTGTTTGTATCGACATTTTTGTTTCAATTTAGAGGCTGTACTTTTCATTGCTTGGAATTAATTACGTTTTACCAATGACTGTTGGGATTAACTTTATCAATTACATTTTATAAATGCAATGAAACTGTTAACAAAACGGTATCCCAGATCAGGTAACCATGTCTTTCCCACGTTGAAGGAAAACTATCGAACACAGAACCAACAATTAAACAAATTGCAGTTCCAGTTCTTTATTGCGTTAAGGTTTTACAACTTATCATCATAATACAGTGTACAACAAAATAATAAATATATAAAGGATTATGGTGAAGAGTGAATAATACTACTACTACTACTAATAATAATAATAATAACAATAATAAATAAATAAATATTTAATACATATGTCATTATTAAAGGTAGGATCAACTCAAACAAGAGCCTTTTGTGTTGGAAAGATGCATACCCGGACCACCAACACATACTGACACTTTAACAAATGAAAAATGCGTAATTTTATAGTTAATAAAAAAATATGATTATTCCTGCCAACTGGGGACAGCCATTTCGTTTCGTTTTTGTGACGTCCGGTGGTATAGCTTGGGGCGAAGTGACGTCAGCTCCGTCCATCTCCTCTCCTTCACAGTGTAAACAAACGCTCTAATTTACGACAAGGCGCTTCGCTTTCATCAACATGACTTGTAAAATAACATAAATGACATAGTATAATAAACTATTTAACTAAATATATTTCATTTTGCATCAATAGAACGAAATGGAGTTATAGTATTTTTCTTTTTAAAAAAATCCAAAGAAAAAATGCATAATTAGGCCTATTGGTAGGGTACGTTCGAGCAAAAATGACCACTCACGATACCCAAGTGATACTTTTCTTTTCTTTGGGACGACGTACTTGGTCAGTTTTGTGATTTTAGATGGGAAAGTCTACTTAATCAAGGGTTTTACAGAATTACTTACAGTAATAAAGCAGGAAGGCTGATAAGTCCATTACGTGAGGAATATCCGTGCGGTTATCACACAATACCCTGTGATCTTAATAAAAGAGGCACGTCGTTTTACTGTGTCTAGACATAGTGTCTGGGAACCGTCTAAATATACACCTGCCAATCAGGAACCACAGGTACAGGCCACGGAAAGAAAAGACCAATTAACCAAGAAAACACTCCGATTATTATTTCAGTACATGGGTTAATTTATGTACAAAATATAATAGTTATTTCAACACTTTGACACTGATGGTTTATTTTGTATTGAAAAATAATATACAATTGTTGTTGGCTTACTGGGGTGGCTATTATTAAAGAACATTGCCAAGGGCATTTGCTCTTAATAAATATTTTCCGAGAATATTAAGTTATTTAGCACTGACAGACGCTAATAGCTGGGTAAGTTTGAAAACGCTTGGACGTCTATGGTAATATGTTTTAATAAATTTCATTCAAGATAAACAAGAAGTGAAGATTGTATGTATGATTGGGATGTATGAGTGTGTTCAGTTGAGCCCCAATAATAATTTGAATTTAATGAGTTCACCACAGTTGAACATGAGACAGACAGAGGGATCTCTAGGCCCGTCTAGGAGCGCTGCTCAAACATCACATCTTGGTGGATCAGGAGATCTACTTACAAACCAAATGTTTATTGTTTTGTGATTCTGTATGAGCTTATGTTTAAACATTTAAGCTTTTTTAGAGGAAAGTAGAATTCCTAGGTATGGTAATTTATGCAGACGGGAGAGAAATGAGACCGGATACATAGCTCGTGAAAAAAAAGCAAAAAACGAGGGCCATTTTTGACATTTTTAAACAAAAAATAACCCAAGTATTTGTATTTGTTTTTAATAAGGGTAAAATGTATACCAAATTATCTTATTTTCATGTTCTTTGTCCAAAATCAAACATAGGGTTTGACACCAAAACACATTCCTAGCTGGAACAGCCACCGAGTTATGAATGTTAAATTCTGAAACATACGCCATCAGTCACGGCGGGACATAGCTCAGCGGTACAGCGATCGCTTGATGCGCGGTCGGTCTGGGATCGATCCCCGTCGGTGGGCCCATTGAGGTATTTTGTCGTTCAGCCAGTGCACCACGACTGGTATATCAAAGGCCGTGGTATGTGTTATCCTGTCTGTGGGATGCTGCTAATCGAAATGAGTAGCCTATGAAGTGGCGACAGCGGGGTTCCTCTCTCAATATCTGTGTGGTCCTTAACCATATGTCTAACGCCATATAACCGTAAATAAAAGGTGATGAGTGCGTTGTTTAATAAAACATTTCCTTCCTTCCATATGCACGCCATCATGACAAATTGACGCCATTTTTTTTCCGCACGCATTTTAAACACTGTCATCAAGTGGTGTCATACTCACAACACCCCCAATGATTATTTCTAGCCATGAGGACAAATGTTACCTTTCCGTGACCACCTACTCAAAAACTAAACCGGTAGGGGGAGTCGACTGACCTCTCTCCCGACCCCCCATTGGCTATAGACCTGTATCAATATTTGTTTGTTTTTTCCTTCCCAGAGGACGAGTCTACAAGGTTCTCTTGTTTACCCTTAGCGGGCATAGGAGTATCGCTAGTATGCTTTCCATCCTGAAGGTAAGTGACCATGCTTTCAACATTTCATGTTCATTTTATTTCGACTTATTTTTGTGCTTTTATCCAATTAAGGTTCAAGCACGCTGTCTTGGGCACACACCTCAGCTATCTCGGCTGTCTGTCCAGGACAGTGGGTTAATTGTTAGTTGTTCGTGGTTATTTCAGAGAAAAGAAGGTGTAGTGGTCTTGCACCTACCCATTGAGTCGTAAAAACTCGCTCTGGGTGGGAGCCGGTACCGTGCTGCGAACCCAGTACTTACCAGCCTTATGTCCGATGGCTTAACCACGACACCACCGATGAGGGTGAAATAACTATCGGTCAGTTCTTAAAGATCACAGAGTGACAGTACCTGAACCAACCCCCACCACCACTCCACGCCTTCACGGAACGAGATATTAGCGAATCACCAACCAATCGGTGATCGTCAGACCTCATAAATGCTGATGCACACCCATCTAACAATTTCCTCTCATGGACAGAACTTTCTGGCGAAGTCAGAGGTTGTGCCCACGACATGCGTGCTTGAACAGTTCTCTGATGGAAGCATGCCCAAATTACGCACGCCCATCTAACAGTTTAACTAACAACTAACCATTAACTTAAGTTCTGGACAGACAGCCCAGATGGCTGATGTGTATGCCCAGGAGAAAGGTGCTTGAACCTTAATTGGATATAAGCACGAAAATAATTGTGTTTTTTTATTTGTTTCTCTTTTTTTTTTAGGAAAAGGGTTTAAAATTTAAGTACACTTATAATTGTTTTGTGTTTGTGTATTGTAGGTAATCAATTTTGATGAAGTTGTATTCTGTCCCGGTGTGGATTTATACAAGTTACATGCGAAATCGTCAGGTAAGTAGTATTATACTATAATATATATGAAGTTGTGTTCTGTCCCGGTGTGGATTTATACGAGTTACATGCGAAATCACCTGGTAAGTAGCATTATACGGCCAAGGTCAATACCAATTTCTTCGGTCCATAAAACATGATATTTCCCGAAATGTGGTCAATAATTGTTTTATTACATAATGTCACCCACTCGTACATTCCAGCTTTGTTTATCAGAATTGAAATACGGCAACGCTTATAATTTCCCGCAATGTGTTAAAACTGATGGGATTTAGTGACGTCGCCTTTCAAAGACCTTTAAGACATAAAAATTAGTCTTGGTTGTTATTTTGATTTTGTGTGGGTTTTTTTTATATAAAGATACTCTTTTAAACTCTGAAATTCTTAAGTTATAGTGAATACTAATAATTAGCATATCAGTGTGTTTAAAAGTGTGGGAAATACAAGTAACAACCGAAAGGCGTATGATTTCGGTGTTTAGAACGTCGCCATTCGTGTCAGCTGATAAAGAGCTAGCACTCAACTGACTGAACTAAATCTCGCCGCTTGCTTGGTTAGGGCTGCAGTTAAAACATAATGTAGCTGTTGTACTGTTAATTTGTGGAAGAATGATTTTTTTTTTTTTTTTTTTTTCAATTAAAAATTAGAAATATATTTATTCGAGTTTTTGGTGTTTTTTTCCCCCAAACATTTTTTTTTTCTTCATAATAATACATATAAATCCACACCGGGACAGAATACAACTTCATATATATTATACGTTGACCAGTTGTGGTGTTCAGTTGAATGTATCCACCGATGTGGTTCGATCCTGGTACGCAAGGATCTCAGGCGAACAGATTGAGCTAAATCCCACCCCTTTACATAGTACTTACAACTTAGATGATCAGTTGTGACAAACTCAAAGATTTCCTGGTATTCCTCGTGTTTTCGGTCAGGTCAGGTCAGGTCAGGTCAGGTCATATCACAGGGTTTAAAGTGTACATTCAAACAAAGCTGTTGGGTGGGAGAGGGGACCGCCCGCGCTTGGGAATTGATAAGTGCAATAGAGCACAAGCAGCCTGAACAGGGTCGGGCGGGGGTGTCTGTGTTGCTTTTGAATGTTCAAAAGTCCCGTACGGTTGAGTCCAAAGATGAACTAATATGAGCAATTTCGTGAGGTAATTTTGGCGCATTATTTGGAATGGTTCGTCGAGAAATAATTTGGAGCTATTTGATTGATTTGACTTTGTTGGCCGAATTGTAGCTCTAGTATTTTCTGTATCTCAAATCTATTTATAGTAAACGGACAAGGTACGTATCTGTATCTAGGATTAGCGACTGAAAATTACTTGGTGCGTCTTTGACCAAACATTCTGTTCTTTGTCATTTTACCGGCCTCTGTGGTTTAGTGGTTAAGCCATCGGACATAACACTGGTAGGTACTGGGTTCGCAACCTGGTACCGGCTCCCACCCAGAGCGAGTTTTAACGACTCAATGGGTAGGTGTATGACCACTACACTAACTTCTCTCTCAACAACCACTAACAACTAATCACCAACACCTTGCTCAGATAGCCCAAGTTTGTGTCCAGGACAACGTACTTGAACCTTAATTGAATATAAACACGATAATAAGTTGAAATGAAATGTGTATTTCTATGAGCTAACCCTCTGTCCTGGACAGACAGCCCAGATAGTCGAGCTGTGTGCCCAGGACAGCGTTCTTATACCTTAATTGGATTATAAGCAGGAACATAAGTTGAAATGAAATATGTTGTTTCTTTGCAGCTCAAAGCAACGAAATATTAATGAACGCCTCTGAAAAGATCAAGATGACGTGGGACACTCTATGTGGAAACTGCCCTGAAGATGATTGCGTCAATAATGACCATTGTCCTTCTACCCTGACCAGTGTCCTGCAGACCTGTCCGGTCACTGGTAGAAGCACAACCTCAGATCACATGAATAAAATTCCATCACCTCACTGTGATGTTAACAAATCCAGTTCGAGAATGAACACTGAAAACGACACCAATAACGGGAACTGTCCGTCCTATGCGTTCCCTAGCCATCTGCAAGCTTTGTATTGGGCGACTCAAGGTCGCGAGCCCAAACTGAGTCCTGACGCAAACTCGGACCTGTACAACGTCCCCGAGAGACTCAAAGACGCAGATCACATTCAAGTCCTCGTCTTATGTATGCGTCTGGTGGGAGCAGTTCTCGGTGTGTTGTCAAACGATGCGTCAAACTGAACAGTCGTCGATATACACGGGATCTATATGGTCCGTCCCCTATTTTTTTTTGAAGTAATTAATTTTGCCTTTGTATAGGATAATGAGTGTTGTTTCAACATACTCAAGCTACACTATATTAATGTAACGCCTCAGTAATCCCCCACCCCACCCCCCCACCCCCCAAGTCCTCACAAAAAACATCTCCCCCCCCAAAAAAAAAAAACCACACAAAAAACCCCCACACAAAACAAAAAAACAAACAAACAAACAACCACAACAACAAAACAACAAAAAAGCCACCCCACATTTTCTGTTGGAGGAAACAGCGTGTGAGACTTTTTATATGTGATTGGCTGTTCCCCGGTGATGACCCAGACGTCAAAGCCATACCATCCAATGAAATAAATAAGCACGGCCGAAATTGATTGCTGTGTGACGTTTAAGTTCATCGGATACACACGCTATTATGTTAGCTGGGACGTTTAAGATTGATTTAAACCTAACCGTCAGAAACCACTAATATACAACTCGTTGTTTTAAAACGTATCCACTTCCATTTGGAGCGCATTGTAAAAAAACTAGTTACTCATGGCATTCTATTTAGATGTTTCTGGGTGCTTTTTTATTTAACAATAGTTTGCGTTTCGCTTTTTTGGTGAACGAAAAAAGGTTGTCTTCGTTCCTGTTTACTGCATCTAACGGTTATGGACAATTCTTTGGAAGCGAAACTGTCTTCACCAGAAACAATGATAGGGTTTTGTTGTTTTGCAGTATATATATCTGAACTCTTATTTAACGTAAACAGGGTTTTGTGGTATTGTTATAAGGTAAACAAAAATAGTATTTTTATACTGAACAAATATACCCAGCATATCTAACCAAAATCTGCAAACACTCTCAGAATACCTGGCCACTCTATCTAACCCCACACCATGGTATGTGTGTGTGTGTGTGTGTGTGTGTGTGTGTCTCTGTCTCTCTCTCTCTCTCTCTGCCTCTCTCTCTCTCTCTCTCTCTCTCTCTCTCTCTCTCTCTCTCTCTCTCTCTCTCTCTCTCTCTCTCTCTGTGTGTGTGTGTGTGTGTGTGTGTAGGAACGTACGTATGTGCGTGCGTGCGTGCGTGCGTGTATTCAGACCTGTTTGAGTTCCCCATCTTTAAATTTTCTGTCTTTTATCCTTTTCCTTTCCAGTCTGTCCTAGAAATTTCATCGTGTTCTCTCCGATATCGTAAGCCATTCAACCTTTCAACTTCTTTAATGTCCAGCTGCACCTCCCAGTCCTTGTCTCTCTAATAGGGTTTGGACGTTGCCGAGTTGTAAAGCGCTCGACTGATACGCGCTCGGTCTGGGATCGATCCCCATCGCTGGGCCCCTTGGGCTATTTCCCGTTCCAGCCAGGAGCCTATTTCACTAAACATCGTAAGTTTACGTCAGCAACTAGCAGTTATACCCAATCTGATTAAAATTAGCTCTACTGAGTCTGCCAGTAGATCTAACAGCATTGCATGGACTCCCATGTCCAGTTGACATTTCATCTATAAATAACAATTTAAATATCGACCAATTACACTTCGCCTTTTGTAGCGTTATTTACACGTGTTTGACATCTATTTCACGCAGGAAATTACATCATTACGGAAGATAGAACATTTTAAAGGAAGGATGGAACTATCTTATTTAACGACGCACTCAACACATTTTATTTACGGTTATATGGCGTCAGGCATACGGTTAAGGACCACACAGATATATAGAGAGGAAACCCGCCGTCGCCACTTCATGGGCTACTCTTTTCGATTAGCAGCAAGAGATCTTTTATATGCACCATCCCACAGACATGATAGCACATACCACGACCTTTGATGTGCCAGTGGTGGTGCACTGGCTGGAGCGTGAAACAGCCCAATGGGCACACTGACGGGGATCGATCCCAAACAGACCGCGCATCAAGCGAGCGCTTTACCACTGGGCTACGTCTCGTCCCGTAGAGCATTTTAAGGACAAAAGAACATAAAATATTTCAAAATATATTTCTTGCACTATAATAGTAATAAGAATGATGATTTAGTCGTAGATTTACGTTTACGTGCAAAACTAGGCTTACGATGTTTTGTGAAATATGGCCCAGGGCACCACGATTGGTATATCAAAGGTTCAGGTATGTGTTATCACGTAGCCCAGCGGTAAAGCGTTCGCTTTATGCGCGGTCGGTCCAGGATCGATCCTCGTCGGTGGGCCCATTGGGTTATTTCTCGTGCTAGTATATGAAAGGTTGTGGCATGTGCTAACCTGTAAGTGGGGTGTTGCATATAAAAGATCTCTTGCTACTAATGGAAAACAAAATGTAGCGGGTTTCCTCTCTAAGACTGTATATCAATTTTTTTTTGGGGGGGGGGGGGCGGAAAGTAGCCCAGTGGTAAGGCGCTCGCTTGGTGCGCGGTCGGCCTGGGATCGATCCCCGTCGATGGACCCATTTGGTTATTTCTCGTTCCAGCCAGTGCATTATGACTGGCATATCAAAGGCCGTGGTATGTACTACCCTGTCTGTGGGATGGTGTATATAGAAGATCCCTTGCTGCTAATCGAAAAAGAGTAGCCCATTAAGTGGCGACAGCGGGTTTCCTCTCTCAATATCTGTGTGGTCTTAAACCATATGTCCGACGCCATATAACCGTAAATCAAATGTGTTGAGTGCGTCGTTAAATAAAACATGTTTTTCTTTCTTTCTTTAGTTCAATGTGCTCTAGTGAGGTCGTTAAACAAATAAATCTTTAGTATCTAAATAGCACCATATTAGACAACATCTGGGTGGGTCAGAGTTCGAGGTAACCCGATTTGAAAGAGCAGTTAATACATATACATGTAGAATACTAAACGAGCTTGCCTGTCATACCATTTTTATGAAATGAATGAACAGTTTTGGCATCTGACGAGCGAAAGCGAGACAGATACCAACACTGTTCACAAGTTTCATACTAATGGTATGACAGGCAAGCAAGTTTCGTATTTTATTTATTACAAACCAACTGGAGACAAACCGCAACGTAGAAGCAGATGTCTAGATCTACTACATGTTATTTATTTTTTTACGAATTGGGTCAGCAAGTGATCTACGTCACGCTCACGTCACATCAATATTACACTGGTTAGATATCGAGTGATTGTTATGACATGAGCAATATCTTACACTGGTGTGTAATAAAACCAGTTCTGCCATTGGTGATAAATGTGACAGTGCTGTCATGTTGTTGTTAGTTGTTTTTGTGTTTTGTTTTTAATTTGGGCAATACATGTAAGTAATATTACTTCATCCTGTCCCACGGTGTCAAAGTAAATCACGTTTGCGTCAAAACGGAACCGAGGAATTGGCATATTACGATATACTAAACAATGCTAAAACTCGTACAAAAAATACAAATGATTAAGTTTTAAACCCATATCAACTCTTATAACATGATGTACAAAATGGTTCCATGTATGGGTTGTCAAGCCATGACCAGAAGCGGTCAAGCTCTTTTTAAGTGCCCTATGGGCAACCTAGGGAGACACCTAGGCATCATATAGGTCTAATTAACGAGCTACTATCGACTCACCAAAATCAAAACCAACCGTTCAAAATTGCGCCAGACTTCCTTAAATCAAAATTGCGCACCTTTTCCATTTGGCAACTACTTTGCTCCTTCAAAATTCCATAGCACCATTACTCCCCCCCCCCCCCCCCCCCCCCCCCCCCACCCCCCGCCTGTTACCGACCACGGTCGGGCTGCTGGTGCTGCCATGCGGTTCTTCCTCCTTCCCACCCCCACCTTTCCTGTACTGGACAGAAAAGCCGGCGAAAACCGTCTCTTGTGCCCAGGACAGGCGTGCGCTACAACAGCTTACTCTGAATGTGCACGTAAAGCCCTATGACCTGATCTGACCGATTCCATGTAAATAAAAAAATTAAAAAAGGTTTTCTTGTTTTTAACAAATTACCATCAAGGTATATAGATTAAATTTAAAAAAATTAATACAGGGGTGAAGACAAAATGATAGAACAGCCAAGTGATGCATCGTCTCCTGCGTTGTTACTGACGTAAGTGATAATGCAGTACACACAGGTAGGTTAAACTGTGTATGCCTCACCTGGGCTGTGTTCCAGCAGTTGCCTTCATCCCTGTATCAAAACGGTAGAATAAACACATGCAAATTGATAACAATTTGGTATTTACATTAACATTTTTAAAAATGCTATTTGAGTTGGTATGGGTTTAAAACTTAATACTATTTTGTGTTTTGTAAAATGAATTGTAACTTTATTTATCATACGTTGCACAGAAACTATAGGGTAGATGTAAAATTAAGTGTTATACTTTATTGTGAAATATATAGTCTGTCCCATCATTCTATTAACATGTTTTTTTTCTCAATAATTTCAGTTTGGTTTGACGTAAAAGTAAAAGTGTTTTGGAAATAACAAAGAAATACATTTTTGTGTGTACAATTTGAAAATCATTCGGCTCGGAATAAATAAATTGTAGTAAATTTTCATAGTATGAAAAAAAAAAATGCGATCCCTGTGGGACGGAATATAGGTGTAAACTAATCTCTTGTTATCGAAAATAAGTCGTGTAAGCTTCCCTCTTTCTTCTGTTAATTCATTGGGGGTTGGTGGGAGGTTGTAATACTGATGTTTATTTACATACCCATGTTAATCTTATTTTAGTAATAAAGACAATTCTGACCATGCAATGTTTTTTTTTTTTTTTGTACATATGTGCAATACAAATTATCGCGTGCTTAGTGCATGTTCACTCGAATGAAGTCAATTCTTTAGCAAGAAATGACGTCATAAAAAGAGTTGATGGGATATGAATGGTTTGTTGTACGGATGACAAAAAGATATAAGTACATATTGCGAATGGAGAGACAAGGACTGGCAGTGGCGGATCCAGAAAATCCATGGGGGGGGGGGGGGCAATGACATGAGGCGGAATGCCAAGGGAACTTTTGGCGGAGATTTGGAGGGGGGTGAAAATTAATATATAATAAAATTATAACTGTCGCAAAATTTAGGGGGGGGGGGGGGGGGGCGGGTCATTGGGACCACCCTATATCCGCCTCTGTCTGGATTATGGAGCTGGACAGCAAAAAAGCGTTCAAACAGAAGGGGCTCCCGTAATGAGAAGCAAACAAGATGAAATTCGAAATACATGTAAGAATTATTAAATTTAAATATAAAAAAAACAAAAAATGTGTGAACACACACATACATGTATACAAACACACACGCATATGTATAACACATCACTTCTGGTCCTGTAGTCATTGGGGCATACGGTTAAGGACAACATAGATATATAGTTTACAAACCCGCCGTCGCCACTTCATGGGCTACTCTTTTCGATTAGCAGCAAGAGAAGTTTTATATGCACCATCCCACAGACATGATAGCACATACCACGACCTTTGATGTGCCAGTGGTGGTGCACTGGCTGGAGCGTGAAACAGCCCAATGGGCACACTGACGGGGATCGATCCCAAACAGACCGCGCATCAAGCGAGCGCTTTACCACTGGGCTACGTCTCGTCCCGTAGAGCATTTTAAGGACAAAAGAACATAAAATATTTCAAAATATATTTCTTGCACTATAATAGTAATAAGAATGATGATTTAGTCGTAGATTTACGTTTACGTGCAAAACTAGGCTTACGATGTTTTGTGAAATATGGCCCAGGGCACCACGATTGGTATATCAAAGGTTCAGGTATGTGTTATCACGTAGCCCAGCGGTAAAGCGTTCGCTTTATGCGCGGTCGGTCCAGGATCGATCCTCGTCGGTGGGCCCATTGGGTTATTTCTCGTGCTAGTATATGAAAGGTTGTGGCATGTGCTAACCTGTAAGTGGGGTGTTGCATATAAAAGATCTCTTGCTACTAATGGAAAACAAAATGTAGCGGGTTTCCTCTCTAAGACTGTATATCAATTTTTTTTTGGGGGGGGGGGCGGAAAGTAGCCCAGTGGTAAGGCGCTCGCTTGGTGCGCGGTCGGCCTGGGATCGATCCCCGTCGATGGACCCATTTGGTTATTTCTCGTTCCAGCCAGTGCATTATGACTGGCATATCAAAGGCCGTGGTATGTACTACCCTGTCTGTGGGATGGTGTATATAGAAGATCCCTTGCTGCTAATCGAAAAAGAGTAGCCCATTAAGTGGCGACAGCGGGTTTCCTCTCTCAATATCTGTGTGGTCTTAAACCATATGTCCGACGCCATATAACCGTAAATCAAATGTGTTGAGTGCGTCGTTAAATAAAACATGTTTTTCTTTCTTTCTTTAGTTCAATGTGCTCTAGTGAGGTCGTTAAACAAATAAATCTTTAGTATCTAAATAGCACCATATTAGACAACATCTGGGTGGGTCAGAGTTCGAGGTAACCCGATTTGAAAGAGCAGTTTAATACATATACATTGTAGAATACTAAACGAGCTTGCCTGTCATACCATTTTTATGAAATGAATGAACAGTTTTGGCATCTGACGAGCGAAAGCGAGACAGATACCAACACTGTTCACAAGTTTCATACTAATGGTATGACAGGCAAGCAAGTTTCGTATTTTATTTATTACAAACCAACTGGAGACAAACCGCAACGTAGAAGCAGATGTCTAGATCTACTACATGTTATTTATTTTTTTACGAATTGGGTCAGCAAGTGATCTACGTCACGCTCACGTCACATCAATATTACACTGGTTAGATATCGAGTGATTGTTATGACATGAGCAATATCTTACACTGGTGTGTAATAAAACCAGTTCTGCCATTGGTGATAAATGTGACAGTGCTGTCATGTTGTTGTTAGTTGTTTTTGTGTTTTGTTTTTAATTTGGGCAATAAATGTAAGTAATATTACTTCATCCTGTCCCACGGTGTCAAAGTAAATCACGTTTGCGTCAAAACGGAACCGAGGAATTGGCATATTACGATATACTAAACAATGCTAAAACTCGTACAAAAATACAAATGATTAAGTTTTAAACCCATATCAACTCTTATAACATGATGTACAAAATGGTTCCATGTATGGGTTGTCAAGCCATGACCAGAAGCGGTCAAGCTCTTTTTAAGGGCCCTATGGGCAACCTAGGGAGACACCTAGGCATCATATAGGTCTAATTAACGAGCTACTATCGACTCACCAAAATCAAAACCAACCGTTCAAAATTGCGCCAGACTTCCTTAAATCAAAATTGCGCACCTTTTCCATTTGGCAACTACTTTGCTCCTTCAAAATTCCATAGCACCATTACTCCCCCCCCCCCCCCCCCCCCCACCCCCCGCCTGTTACCGACCACGGTCGGGCTGCTGGTGCTGCCATGCGGTTCTTCCTCCTTCCCACCCCCACCTTTCCTGTACTGGACAGAAAAGCCGGCCGAAACCGTCTCTTGTGCCCAGGACAGGCGTGCGCTACAACAGCTTACTCTGAATGTGCACGTAAAGCCCTATGACCTGATCTGACCGATTCCATGTAAATAAAAAAATTAAAAAAGGTTTTCTTGTTTTTAACAAATTACCATCAAGGTATATAGATTAAATTTAAAAAAAATTAATACAGGGGTGAAGACAAAATGATAGAACAGCCAAGTGATGCATCGTCTCCTGCGTTGTTACTGAAGTAAGTGATAATGCAGTACACACAGGTAGGTTAAACTGTGTATGCCTCACCTGGGCTGTTCCAGCAGTTGCCTTCATCCCTGTATCAAAACGGTAGAATAAACACATGCAAATTGATAACAATTTGGTATTTACATTAACATTTTTAAAAATGCTATTTGAGTTGGTATGGGTTTAAAACTTAATACTATTTTGTGTTTTGTAAAATGAATTGTAACTTTATTTATCATACGTTGCACAGAAACTATAGGGTAGATGTAAAATTAAGTGTTATACTTTATTGTGAAATATATAGTCTGTCCCATCATTCTATTAAAATGTTTTTTTTCTCAATAATTTCAGTTTGGTTTGACGTAAAAGTAAAAGTGTTTTGGAAATAACAAAGAAATACAATTTGTGTGTACAATTTGAAAATCATTCGGCTCGGAAATAAATAAATTGTAGTAAATTTCATAGTATGAAAAAAAAAATGCGATCCCTGTGGGACGGAATATAGGTGTAAACTAATCTCTTGTTATCGAAAATAAGTCGTGTAAGCTTCCTCTTTCTTCTGTTAATTCATTGGGGGTTGGTGGGAGGTTGTAATACTGATGTTTATTACATACCCATTTAATCTTATTTTAGTAATAAAGACAATTCTGACCATGCAATGTTTTTTTTTTTTTTGTACATATGTGCAATACAAATTATCGCGTGCTTAGTGCATGTTCACTCGAATGAAGTCAATTCTTTAGCAAGAAATGACGTCATAAAAAGAGTTGATGGGATATGAATGGTTTGTTGTACGGATGACAAAAAGATATAAGTACATATTGCGAATGGAGAGACAAGGACTGGCAGTGGCGGATCCAGAAAATCCATTGGGGGGGGGGGCAATGACATGAGGCGGAATGCCAAGGGAACTTTGGCGGAGATTTGGAGGGGGGTGAAAATTAATATATAATAAAATTATAACTGTCGCAAAATTTAGGGGGGGGGGGGGCGGGTCATTGGGACCACCCTATATCCGCCTCTGTCTGGATTATGGAGCTGGACAGCAAAAAGCGTTCAACAGAAGGGGCTCCCGTAATGAGAAGAAACAAGATGAAATTCGAAATACATGTAAGAATATTAAATTTAAATATAAAAAAACAAAAAATGTGTGAACACACACATACATGTATACAAACACACACGCATATGTATAAACACATATACAGATGCACACATACGCACCCGCGCACACATGCACAAATCGTTTTGGAAGTAGATAGGGGGAAATTAAGTATTTTAAGAGTGTATGCAGAGATTAGCTACACATTCTGAGTGTGTATGCAAAGTGTACAAGGAGTTTAATTTAGATATTCTGTGTTTGAATGCAGAGTTTAGTTAGATATTCTGAGTGTGTATGCAGAGTTTGAATATATATTCTGAGTGTGTATGGAGAGTTTCAATAGATATTCTGAATGTGTATGGAGAGTTTGGATAGATATTGAGAGTGTATGCAGAATGGATAGATATTTTTGTGTGTATGCAGAGTTTGGATAGATATTCTGAGTGTGTATGCAGAGTTTGGATAGATATTCTGAGTGTGTATGCAGAGTTTGGATATATATTCTGAGTGTGTATGCAGAGTTTGGATAGATATTCTGAGTGTGTATGCAGAGTTTGGATAGATATTCTGAGTGTGTATGCAGAGTTTGGATAGATATTCTGAGTGTGTATGTAGAGTTTGAATAGATATTCTGAGTGTGTATGCAGAGTTTGAATAGATATTCTGAGTGTGTATGTAGAGTTTGGATAGATATTCTGAGTGTGTATGCAGAGTTTGGATAGATATTCTGAGTGTGTATGCAGAGTTTGGATAGATATTCTGAGTGTGTATGCAGTTTCGCTGGATATTCCAAGTTTGGTTAACGGCCGTCACCAGAATACCTATTTTATGTTACTAGTATATCAAAAGCGCAATACACTTAATATTTAAATTTTTTATTACTTTTCCCCACTCCATTACATATACGAACCATACGAATGTAATAACACGAGTTAATTCTACACTCGCGGTCTATTTCTTAAATACTGTAGCAAATATACAATGACTATTGTCAAAATAAATAAATAAAAATATGATTTTCAAAAAAAAAAAAGAGAAAAAAAGTAAATGAAATCCCCTGAAACAAAGAAAACATGTTTAGATACAGAAGCTTTCATTAAAGATCTTCTCTTGCAAAGAATCGTCAACGATCGTTAGATACAGTATACAGGAATGTAAATAATAGGCTTTCCTTCACCAGTAAATTACAAGCCGTCACCCTAATATAGAAGGTTATGTATGGCTATGCAAAAGAGAGAAGTCAGGAATTCCAGTATTAAAGCCGCTAACTCTAATCATTATATGGTGTATAATATGTTCGACTATTACAGCTTTCTGTTTCTGATTCGTGAGTGCACGTCACACAACTGTTTACATTTTCTATAAGCTCTGTCTTGTAAAGTCTTGAGAGTGGCATGTCCTGTTATCCACGAAGTGCCAAAGATGTATCATCCTGGGAAATGGCAGTCATATTAGGGACGAAGTATGAATGATATATCATCCTGGGAAATGGCAGACATGTTACTGATGAAGAAGGAAGGATATATTATCGAGAGAAATGTCAGTCCTGCTAGGGACGAAGTAGGAAGGATGCATCATCCTGGGAAGTGGCAGTCCTCTTACTGGCCAAACAGGAAAGACTTATCACAGGAAGTGGCAGTCCTCTTACTGACGAAACACGAAAGGTGTTTATCATAGGAAGTGGCAGTCCTCTTACTGGCGATTTAGCATCATGGGAAGTGGCAGTCCTCTTACTGACGAAATACGAAGAATGTATCTTTGTCCTGACCAAATACGAAGGATGTATCCTCTTACTAACAAGGCAGGAAATATTTTATTTAACAACGCACTCAACACATTTTATTTACAGTTATACGGCGTGACATGGTTAGGGACGACACAGATACGAAACCCGCTCCCGCCCTTCATGGGCTACTCTTTTCGATTAGCAGTAGGGATTCTTAACAACAGCAAGTACAGACAGGGTAGTACCTACCATGGCAGGACGACGTACCAGGAGGTATCGGCTGGAGCAAAAATGTAACCCAATGGATGTCTTATTCCCAGGGACATGGATAGTCCTCTTAATGACTGCGCATGAATGATGCTTTACCACTGGAAGTGGCGCCCTCATAGTACTGACAAACTACGAAGGATGTATTTTCTACCACAACGAAGTACGTAGGATGTATCCTCTTACTGACGAATACTAAGGATGTATCGTAACTCAAAATGTAAGCAGGACGGATGTATTATTCCCAGGAAAACAGTGCTCTTAAAGGTGATAATAGCAGTGGCAGTGATTCAGACTGAAACGGACATGTATGACCATGCTGCATTGTAAGATGGACTAATAACATATTTCTGTGTTAGATTATATGATTATTTTATTTCAACTCTCACTTTGCAGAGATTGTTTAGATAAATAGCAGTTCGTGTATATTCAGTGATGTTTCCGTTTATGTGGTATCTTAATATTTGTTTAGAATAGCAGTGCGTGTATATTCAATGTGTTTCTGGTCGTCTTAATATTTGTTAGAAGCCCAAACTGGATTTTGTCTTCAAATAATTTCGTACGTACAAAAAATATATATATTTAGGAAATACAATGAAATTTATCCTAGTACAAATATTATAGCGAACAGAAACACGTTTAATATACAGCCACTAATATTTTATGGAGGAAAATATATTTGATATGTAATTACAATTGTTAAAAAGTCTCTGTTAGTCGATAACATCTTAAAAATTGCAGCAGCGTTAATTTATCTAAGCTTTGAAAAACTGTGCTCTTATTTTAACAATTAATTTTATTAGTAGGCGCGGATCGGGGATAGTTAATGGGGGACAGGGCTTAAAGGGACATTCCCGAGTTTGCTGCAATTTTTAAGATGTTATCGACTAACAGATACTTTTTAACGATTGTAATTACATATCAAATATATTTTTCTGCGTAAAATATTAGTGACTGTATATTAAACGTGTTTCTGATCGTTCTAATATTTGTACTAGGTTAAATTTTCATTTTATTTCCTGAAAATTATTTTTTCGTGGGTACGAAATTATTTGAAGACAAAATCCAGTTTGGGCTTCTTACAAATATTAAGACGACCAGAAACACATTGAATATACAGTCACTGATATTCTAAACAAGAAAATATATTTAATGTGTAAGTTTAATCGTAAAAATATTTTATTAGTCGGAAACATCTTACAATGCAGCACACTCAGGAATGTCCCTTTAACAATAAAGTAATGTAGGTCTCGGATTGTTGATAAACAAGATTATTTACCTTATACAAAGGCAAAATTAATTACTTCGCCAAAAATAGGGTTTAGTCCCACTGCCCCCTCACCCCCCACCCCCCTGGCCTAAATCTGCGCCTGGTTAGTTTGACGTATCACTCGAAAGAAGTCTGTAAACCGTTGTCACCAAACCCAAACTGCCCGTGATGAGGACTTGGATGTGATCTGCGTCTTTGAGTCTCTCGGGGATGCTGTACAGGTCCGAGTTTGCGACATGACTCAGTTTGGACTCACGACCTTGAGTCGCCCAATGCAAAGCTTGCAGGTGGCTGGGAAACGCATAGGACGGACAGTTCCCGTTATTGGTGACGTTTTCAGTATTCATTCTCGAACTGGATTTCTTCGCGTCACCGTGACGTGGTGGAGTCTTCGTCGTGTGCTCTGACGTCATGGTTCCACCAGTGACAGGACGGACTGGGTCACTATCCTGCAGGGCACACAGACGGTCCCACGTCATCTTGACCTCTTCACAACCCTTCATCAGTGTGTCTCTGCTCTCACCTGTAAAGGAACACAATATTTGGTTATTAATGAGTAAATCTCATAGGCATGTATTACTATTTGAATGTATTATACATTGAAAAAAATGGATTATTTATTGTATTACCGTTGTTATCAATAGATATATATATATATACTATTTTTGTTTTTGTTGTTGTTTTTTTAAATTTATTTTATTTATATATTTATTTATATTTTTTTATTTATTGTATTTATTTTTGTTGTTGTGCTACTCTTAATAGGAATAGGAACTTTGGTTTAGTCGTAGATTTACGTTTATGTGCAAAATGTGGCTTACGATGTTTTGTGAAATTTGGCCGTGTATATTTGTGATTTCTTACACACCCGTTGGTGACAACATCAAATGTTATTTATGATTACACATACTTGTTAACACATGTACGTGTGTTAAAAATTTCAAGACATACGACTGGCTGTTCCTAGGTGATGACCAGGTCACCAATGCCATACGTCCAATAAAACACCAGCCCGATGGAAATCGATTAGACTGTGACGTATAGTTAACCTGACAATCATGTGTCTGTGACGCGTAAGTCAGCTACAAGTGCAACGGCTGTAAATAACTTTTAGTCGAAAAAGATGTAAAAATTTGCTTAAAACCTGGTTTTTGAGGATATATAAAAAATAGAACAATACATTCGCGACCATTAGATACCATTTATCTCACAACTCGTTGCTTAAAAACGTATCACACTCACTTTTGCTCGTTAGATACATTTTAAAACAACTCCTTGTGAGATAAATGGTATCTAACGGTCACTCATCTATTATTCTCTATGTACAAAATGGTTTTCATTTAGTCAACAATAGGCCTAGTATTATACTACTTACCTGACAATTTCTTATCTAAATCATATAAATTCGATCTAGGACAGGTCACAAGTCCATCAAACTCGATTGTCTGCAATAACAAAACAAAGTTAAAGTGTGCTTTGCTGAACGACACCACTAGAGCACATTGATTTATTAATCATCGGCTATTGGATGTCAAACATTTGGTAATTCTGACCTATAGTCTCAGAGGGCCATTGGGCTATTCCTCGTTCCAGCCAGTGCTCCACGACTGGTATATCAAAGGCCGTGGTATGTGCTACCCTGTCTGTAGGATGCTGCATATAAAAGATCCCTTGCTACTAATAGAAAAATGTAGCGAGTTTACTCTCTATGACTGTCCAAATTACCATATGTTTGACATCCAATAGCAGATGATCAATAAATCAATGTGCTTTAGTGGTGTCGTTAAACAAAACAAACTTCTTTTTTATAGTATTTGAGAGGACACCCGCTACATTTTAATACCGGGACAATATAATATATAAAATGTAATTTTAATTTTTAAAAAGGATCTGTTAGTCGAAACATTTTACAGGAAGGAAGGAAAATTTAACGTTTTATAAAACGACGCATTCAACACATTTTATTTACGGTTATATGGCGTCGGACATATGGTTATGGACCGCACAGGTAAACTCGGGATATTTTCTCTAATATTTTATTTTAGTATTAAAGGCATATTGTCACAGACCACTGACCTATTACATGGCCTAACAAAGTATTACTTAAAAATATATATATATATTTGATTTGTCCCTAAATGTATATTATTCAACCATCTACGTAACCACCATACTCCACTTATTAATGATATTTTGTAAAAATAACTGAATTATGGCAATGATCCATAATTAAAAATCTAATATTGTTGAGAGGGTTGATATGGATTTCACTCCATCATGATGTAGTTAAAGTGAAGCAATAGCTCGATTTGGTATGTAAAAATTAATGTAATTTTGATTTATTATTCATTTTTAGAGAAATAAGGTCCTTAAATATATGGCAGTATGCCTTTAACAAATGCTCTGTTAGTCGAACACATAGTACAAGGGCAGCAAAGTCAAAGAAAGACGCAGGACAATATCTTTAACTTGATTAAAAGGACATTCCTGAGTTTGGTGCATTGTAAGGTGTTTCCGACTAATAAACTATTTCTACGATTAAACTTACATATTAAATATATTTTCTTGTTTAAAATATCAGTGTCTGTATATTCAATGTGTTTCTGGTCGTCTTAATATTTGTAAGAAGCCCAAACTGGACTTTGTCTTCACATAATTTCGTACGTACGAAAACATCTTTTTTTTAGGAAATAAAATGAAATATAACCTAGTACAAATATTAGAACGATCAGAAACACATTTGATATACAGCCAATAATGGTTTATGCAGAAAAATATATTTGATATGTAATTGCAGTCGTCAAAAAGTCTCTGTTAGTCGATAACATCTTAAAACTTGCAGCAAACTCAGGAATGTTCCTTTAACAACTAATCGGTTGTAGGAGTTGGTAGTCCGGACCTAGTATTCATTGCTCAAATGCTTTCTTAGCCGAAAACGACGTCAGCAAACTTTGCATAGTGTTGTTGTTGTTGTTTGTTTGTTTGCTTGTTTGTTTGTTTGTTTGTTTGTTTTTTGTTTTGTTTTTTGTTGAAGGCATTATCACGTACCTTCAAAACAGACAGCATATTAGCAACATTTTCCTTGTTGCTGATGCCAAAGAAAAGAACCTTGCCAACTCGGCCTCTGGAAAAAAAGAAGAAGAAAGAAAATGAATATCTGTTTAATGATACATCAGCACAATTTAAACTTATGTCGTTTTGGTGTCTAATACTAGGATCAGACTATCAACTGTCACAGAAGAGTTGGTCAACTCGCCGATCTCACGAAAGAAAGCACGAAAGAAATGTTTTATTTAACGACGCACTCAACACATTGTATTTACGGTTATATGGCATCAGACATATGGTTAACGACCACATTGATGTTGAGAGAGGAAACCCGTTGTCATAGGCTACCGTTTTCGATTAGCAGCAAGGGATCTTTCATATGCACCATCCCACAGACAGGGTAGTACATACCACGGCCTGTGATATACCAGTCGTGATGCACTAGCTGGTACGAGAAATAGCCTAATGGGCCCACCGACGGCGATCGATCCCCCACCGACCGCACATCGAGCGAGCACTGTACCACTGAGCTACGACTTGTCCCCATCAATCTCAAGAATTTTACAACTGTCCAGTTGCTTGTCTGAGCGCTGTTACAACTCGATTCTCGTCGTATACATCTCCTACGACCCATTAGTTGTTAATCTGAGCGCACCCGTCGTAAGTCGGGAGTTGGGGAAATTACAACTCAACCGTGGAGTTGGCCAACTACGTCGTGCCAATTGACAGTCTGAGACTAGCATTAAATTACAAGTTAAAGATATTGTCCTGCGTCTTTCTTTGACTTTGCTGCCCTTGTACGATGTTTTCGACTACAACGCAACTGTCAAGTTGGTCGACTCCGTCGTAACAGTTGATAGTCTAAGCCTAGGAAAACATATGATTATTTCGACATTTGGTGTTCAGTATATAAGAGAGGAAAGGAAAGGAATATTTGTTTAACAACCACTCATCACATTTGTAAACTGTCTAACATAATGTATTGAATTCGTTATTTCAATTCGTGGTCGAGAACGAAAGAATCTACTACTAAAATGAAAAGAAAGAAGAAAATATATTTAATATGAAATAGTAGTCGTTATCAAGGCTCTGTTATTGCAAACTCAGGACAGTCCCTTTAATATGTAATACTAGATGTTATAAAATTGTATTAGTTAAAGGGTTTATCGTGAGTGTGCTGCATTGTAAGATGTTTTTAAAGAGTTTATCCTGAACTTTTTTAAGAAATAGAAAATAGCGATATAGAAAACAGTCTCATATTTGCAAATAGGAGACCACTGGTAGATCTAGAAAATCTATTGTGGGGTGGGGGGAGGTGGAGGGAGGCATAAGCAAGGTCTGACCTTTTTATATTACTTGTCCCTACGTAAAAATAACTGTTGCAAAATTTAGGAGGGGAGGCCTCTGCCTCCACCCTTAGATCCGCCACAGGAGACATAACCAGTTCTACTAGTCAGTCCTCGATACGGTTTGGTGAAGTCTTTTGTGAATATCCCAAGAAAAGAAGAAACGTTTTCGTGAATAGATCGTACAGACCTTACACTTTGAAAGATATGAATTTAAAACGAACCAAGATTAGGGATTAGCCGACTTCACATAATAGTACTCGGTAATAAAGCATTGAATAGAAAACACTCACAATGTGACCCGCTTGTCAAACAGCACCGGCCTCGGTGGCGCAGTGGTTAAGCCATCGGACTACTGGCTGGTAGGTACAGGGTTCGTAGCCCGGCACCGGCTCCAGTCCAGAGTGAGTTCTTAAGGGCTCAGTGAGTAGGTGTAAGACCACTACAACCTCTTCTCTCCCACTAACCACTAACCACTAGTCCACTGTCATAGACAGACAGCCCAGATAGCTGTGGTGTGTGCCCAAGACAGCGTGCTTGAACCTTAATTGGATTTAAGCACGAAAATAAGTTGAAATGGATTTCAAACAGCCTAGATGTAGGTGTATTACAAAATGCTGACATACTTGAAAAGCGTACCACCTCGGTGGATCCACTGAACTGATTAATTTTTTCTCGTTCCAACCAGTGCACCAGAACTGATCAAAGGCCGTGGAATTTGCTTTCCTATCTGTGGTAAAGTGCATATAGAAGATCATTTGCTGCATTAGAAAAGTGTAGCGGGTTTCCTCTGATGACTTGTCAGAATTACCAAATGCTTGACATCCAATAGCCGATGATTAATTAATCAATGTGCTCTAGTGGTGTCGTTAAAGAAAACACATTTTACACCTGAAAAAGTGTGGGGGTTTTCACAATCTAGGTGCAAAAGTATGTTTTGTTTACCGACACCACTAGAGCACATTGAATTATTAATCATCGGCTATTGGATGTCAAACAGAGACAGAGAGAGAGAGAGTGAGGGGAAACCCGCCACATTTTTCGATTGGTAGCAAGGGATCTTTTTATACGCACCATGCCACAGACAGGATAGCACATACCACGGCCTTTGATATATCAGTCGTGGTACAGTGGCTGGAACGAGAAATAGCCAAATGTGCCCACCGAAGGGAATCGATTACAAACCGACCGCGCATCGAGCGAGCGCTTTGCCACGGGGCTACGGCCAGCCCCATCTAGACGCAATGTGCTTGCCTGATGCGCGGTCAGTCTAGGATCTATCCTCGACGGTTGGCACATTGGCCTATGTGTCGTTCCAGCCAGTGCATCCTTACTGGAACATACATCCTTCTTGCACCGTCAAAAGAGGACTGCCACTCCCAGACGAGTTAATTAAATAGAAACTCGTTAATTGGAATAAATATAACTGGTGACATACACCCATGAATCACTGTCGAAATAGTATCTTTAAGGGGCAAGGGGTTGGCAAATAGGTTTCTAGTCCTTCGGTAGTGTTGCTAGACGGTGAGGTTGCGAACAAGCTTCATGCTATCAAGCCAGTCTTGGGAGAGTGGCAGTCTTCCAATAGACAGTGTAGGAAGGATGAAATAGTCTTGTATCGTGCCCGCATCGATCACACTTACTTGACCCATTCATTTATCTGAAAGAAAGATCCTTCACCTCAGTGTGAGCACTGTCAGTGTCTTCTGACTGTGCGCCACCTTTTGGTGGAGTGTAAGCAGTTGTCAGCAACTCGAAAATATTTATTTGGACAAAGAAATGTGATGGAATCATTTGGATTCCATCCAGAACTTTTATTGCAGTTTTTACGCGTTACTGAATTTTATTCTAAATTTTAATTATATCCATCTGTGATATTTGTATTTTTACACAGTCCTTTACACTTTGTTTTTATTTAACTGTTGAATTTGTAGGCCTATATTGATGTTGATCATCACTTTTTTTCCCATTACCATAGTTTGACACCCAATAGCCGATGTATTTTTCGTGCTGGGGTGTCGTTAAACATTCATTCATTCATTCATTCGTGTTGATAGAGCACTTTGTCTGCGGTTCTGGGCCCATTCGGCTGTTTCTCGCTCCAGCTAGTGCACGACACTGGTATGTGTTATCCTGTCTGTTGTATAGTGTAAATAAAAGGTCGCTTGCTGCCAATCGGAAAGAGTAGCCCATGAAGTGGCGACAGCGGGTTTCCTCTCAAAATCTGTGTGGTCCTTAACCATATGTCTGACGCCATATAGCCGTAAATAAAATGTGTTGAGCGCGTCGTTAACTAAAGCATTTCTTTCTCCCCCCCCCCTCCCCCCATCCACCCACAAAGATAGATTTTCTAGATCCGCAACTGCCTACGCACAAATATCTAACATAAAAAACAAGCCTCTGTCGGATACCCGTTATGGTTGCATTGGGCTATTTTTCGCTCCAGCCTATGCAGCACAACTGGTACATCAAAGGCCGTGGTATGTGCTATTCTCTCTGTGGGATGGTGCATATAAAAATCCATGACGTGGCGACAACGGGTTTTCTCCCTTAATATCTGTGTGGTCCTTAACCATATGTCCGACGCCATATAACCGTAAATAAAATGTGTTGACTTTGTCGTTAAATAAAAAACAACAACCCCACCCCCAAAAACACCCCCCCCCCCCCAAAAAAAAAAAAAAAAAATCACACAAAAAAACATTATTTTATTTCATCATATACATGCATTGTTTATTCGTATGTACGGAATTATTGAGCACTGTGTATACAGACACTGGTATTCTAAACCAGAAAACATATTTAAAGGGACAGTCCTGAGTTTACAACCCTTGTAAATTGTTTCCGACCAACAGAGCCTTTGCGATAACGTAACATACAAATTAAATACATTTTCTTATTTAGAATATCAGTGTCTGTATTTACAAAGTGTTTGTTGTTGTCCTAATGCTTGTAGTAGCCCAAATCGGATTTTACCTCCAATAATTTTATAAGCTCGACAAAATATATATCACGAATTAAAGTAAAAACTGAGTGCTACAGGGAGACTAACCTAATGGAAATATTTGTTCACGGAATTTTCTGGTATTTTCCTTTTTAAGCGTGCGAACGCCCCTTTCAAAACAATAGTTTAAAGCACGCGAAAACGCCATTTTCGAAAAAAAATCAACAGCGCCATACTTGACATATTTAAAAAATAACAACAACCAAAGAGATACATGGCAATAAAAAGAATTGTATTATTTTTTGGAATGTTATGTATTCAATAATAAAAGTATAAATCAATCCGCATAAGTGGCAGAATGTTATGTATTCAATAATAAAAGTGTAAATCAATCCACATCAGTGGCAGAATGTTATGTATTTAATAATAAAAGTGTAAATCAATCCACATCAGTGGCAGAATGTTATGTATTCAATGATAAAAGTGTAAATCAATCCACATAATTGGCAGAATTTTTCTACTTCCTTTTTAGGCATAGGCCTACTTTATGGCTTGTTTAGTAAAACATGCTAAATATATTCATCAGTGTAAATAAAGTTACTATACCTAGTACAGCTATTAACAGCATTATGACACACACACGTGCACGCACGCACGCACGCACGCACAAACACACACACACACACACAAACACACACACACACACACACACAGGGTCTCCACGAATACTCGGGCACGGGCCGTGTCTAGCAAGACTGTCCGTTCACAGGACTCGAGTACCCGTACAAGTGAGACAGTGTGGATCTAGCAAGACTGTCCGTTCACAGGACTCGAGTACCCGTACAAGTGAGACAGTGTGGATCTAGCAAGACTGTCCGTTCACAGGACTCGAGTACCCGTACAAGTGAGACAGTGTGGATCTAGCAAGACTGTCCGTTCACGGGACTCGAGTACCCGTACAAGTGAGACAGTGTGGATCTAGCAAGACTGTCCGTTCACGGGACTCGAGTACCCGTACAAGTGAGACAGTGTGGATCTAGCAAGACTGTCCGTTCACGGGACTCGAGTACCCGTACAAGTGAGACAGTGTGGATCTAGCAAGACTGTCCGTTCACGGGACTCGAGTACCCGTACAAGTGAGACAGTGTGGATCTACCAAGACTGTCCGTTCACGGGACTCGAGTACCCGCACAAGTGAGACAGTGTGGATCTAGCAAGACTGTGCGTTCACGGGACTCGAGTACCCGCACAAGTGAGACAGTGTGGATTTAGCAAGACTGTCCGTTCACGGGACTCGAGTACCCGGACAAGTGAGACAGTGTGGATTTAGCAAGACTGTCCGTTCACGGGACTCGAGTACCCGCACAAGTGAGACAGTGTGGATCTAGCAAGACTGTCCGTTCACAGGACTCGAGTACCCGCACAAGTGAGACAGTGTGGATCTAGCAAGACTGTCCGTTCACAGGACTCGAGTACACGTACAAGTGAGACAGTGTGGATCTAGCAAGACTGTCCGTTCACAGGACTCGAGTACCCGTACAAGTGAGACAGTGTGGATCTAGCAAGACTGTCCGTTCACAGGACTCGAGTACACGTACAAGTGAGACAGTGTGGATCTAGCAAGACTGTCCGTTCACAGGACTCGAGTACCCGTACAAGTGAGACAGTGTGGATCTAGCAAGACTGTCCGTTCACAGGACTCGAGTACCCGTACAAGTGAGACAGTGTGGATCTAGCAAGACTGTCCGTTCACAGGACTCGAGTACACGTACAAGTGAGACAGTGTGGATCTAGCAAGACTGTCCGTTCACAGGACTCGAGTACACGTACAAGTGAGACAGTGTGGATCTAGCAAGACTGTCCGTTCACAGGACTCGAGTACCCGTACAAGTGAGACAGTGTGGATCTAGCAAGACTGTCCGTTCACAGGACTCGAGTACACGTACAAGTGAGACAGTGTGGATCTAGCAAGACTGTCCGTTCACAGGACTCGAGTACCCGTACAAGTGAGACAGTGTGGATCTAGCAAGACTGCCCGTTCACAGGACTCGAGTACCCGTACAAGTGAGACAGTGTGGATCATGCATTCCAGCAGTAACTAATTAGCGATACAAGTTACACAATAAGTATATGATCATGCGCTAGTGTATCTTTTTAATCTGGCCGTCCGTCCGTCCGTCAAAATATTGAACATATCAACCGGTTTTTAAATGCAATACAATAGACAC
>NC_054711.1:19245921-19269199 GCF_016097555.1 Gigantopelta aegis
TACATGTTGATAACAACAAACCACAAAGCAATGCAATATATCGATATAGTACCGGGGCTATACTCACCAGCAAAAGTTACACCATGGCAATTTGCTCTCTTCCAATTTGCTCTATTGGTACAGCATATTTTCAGGGAATATCTACTGGATGGAAGGTTTGCAACTAATCCACAGTAGCATAATAACAACATTCGTGGTTTGGTACTAAATTTCTCATGTGAAAGGTGTTCTTCCAAGCCACACTTGATCTAAGGAATCCCTACAAAGGTCTTAAGAGACTGGTAGACCTTTTAAATGAAAAAAAGAAAACTCTGCCCTCAGCTTCTTGGGAAGAGGGTTCTATTTGTGAGACAAAGTACATGTTTCAAACGCAAACCATGCCCGAGAGTGTTGTAAAGTACATAAGAAGATGCAGAAACAAAGATTATACTTCAATGTCTGTATATTGCTGCCAGTTCACCATCCCAGATACGAATATGTTATACACTCAACTTGGCAACAAGAGGCATCTTATAGATGTGCACAGCATCATTGAGGATGCAGGGAAGACACCAACTAGCAATTCCATCTGTGCTTGCCATTGCTGGCTATGATACTAACAGTGCTTTTATGCAGAATAGAAAACTGGAGGTTTTGAATATTGTCAAGCAACACCAAGACTTCCTTGAAATGTTGTTAGCGCATGGACGTTCAGCAAAAATTGATGTTCATATATTTAAGAAGTAGATCATTTCATATACCTTCTCTATGGGAGTGCAGGTGCGAATAACATACAAAAACAACATGACTTAAGAAATATCTGGAAATGTGTGTTGCCAAACCAAGGATGATAATATTGAACTACAGTAGAATACAGATCAGCCTTCTCCACTCTACATGTACGTTTTCACTGAGAATGCTCTGAGAATGCACATACAGAGAACAAATTGTCAAGTTGTCATTTGGTACCAACCAAATTGTCATATGGCTGAGAAATTTTAGAACGAACACTAGAGATTAAATAGTGATTTTATACTATGAGCGCTGATGGACATACTGATGGGGGAACCAGAGCAGAGCCTTAAGAAGGAGAATACCAGAAATTGTGAACATGACAGACATATTTTAATTGCATGAACATGCAAAGGAATATGAAAGGAAGTCAAAACTTTCCTAGACAATAATTGATGTAGAAGCTAATTATATACACCTGAGCATAAGTTAAGCACAATGTAAATATAAAAGCAAATCTAAAAATATTACAAGCACAGACTAGTATAAGATGAACTTCTGTGAGATAGATGACTTGTACATGTAATGCAAAATAAATTATGGTAGGTGCACAAAAGTGACATTTCAAAATTTTAACACTGGTGTTTAATAAAGAGGGACATATTGATAATATTGATGGACATACATGTATACTCAACAAAATTAATTAAGGGCTAGTAAAATGTCTTATATTGTAATATAATTCTTTGTTACTGTCATATTATTTTAGCATGTTTTGGTCATATATATGGCTTCTATCCATTGTTTCAGTAAACTTTTACTGGTTATACACGTAAAAAGCACTGGGTATTTCACATACTTATGAAAAATATTGAAATGAGCATTAGGCAAGTATTTGTTACACATTTGTTCAGAATCTGTTTTGTCATTGTGTTCCCTCAAAATTGTTATTTAAGTCATTAAGTTTAAGAACATGCTACAATGCTGACAACTTTCAATAGAAGAAGTTGTATTTTCCCCCATATTTAAAGAAAAATGCTAAAATATCTATTGGACCTTAATTAATTTTGTTGAGTATAGTATAGGCAGATATACTGAACCATATTTGAATAATGCTGCCTCAATATATTAAATACAGTGCAATGTTTAATAGTAAAAGGTTCAAGCAGTCCAAAATATGTGTAAATATAGAAAATAATGCATTTCAGGCATTGCTTAACTTTTGCTGATGAGTATATCATTATTCATACCACATATTGCATTGTTATTTGATTTGTTACTATTAACATCTAGTATAGGATGAATGTCATTCATTTTGGCCTTATATTTGTTAAAAATGTATATGGATGACAACTTTATCACTATATTTAATTTTTCAATATAGTATTTCTGGGACACAAAATGTGCAACGGTACCCCCATTCAAATGGCGATATTTTTTTTATTCCATCAACATTTTTGCTTCAGACAAGCAAATATTAAATTCATATATAATGAGTTATCTAAAAATACTTATCTCCATAAGGGGGGGGGGGGGGGGGGGGGGGGGGTTCGGTATCTGGCCCATGGACTATGGGTTACCTGGATTTATTTCTGCGTAATCGATAAATGGGTCGCGCAGATTTTCAATTCTCAGATGCCTGTTTCCAGATGATGCAATATATCACTCGCTTAGTCCTCTGCGAGCCTACTGACATCTAGGGCAGAAACAAGGTTCCATTGATACAATGTATCAATCGCTTAGTCCTCTGCGAGCTCACTGACATCTAGGGCAGAAGCAAGGTTCCATTGATGCAATGTATCACTCGCTTAGTCCTCTGCGAGCCCACTGACATTTAGGGCAGAAACAAGGTTCCATTGATGCAATATTATTGTATATGTTTCATGATTTCAATTGCAGCAATGTGTTGAGTGGTTCTCGGAGAAATCAGAGAAGGAGGCAGCCACTATTCAGTGAGTCATTAACTAGTAGGATTTTTGTAGGAAGATTGTTTCAAGATTTTCAAGATTTATTAAGCAACACTCGGATACATTACAATGTGTAACAAGAGGACATTTTCAAATACATAATTAACATACAGACGTCAACATAGAAGTATCTATAATTAACATAGAAAACAAGATATGGAAACAAAATAGCTAAAAAATGCGGAGAAATGTCAGTTCACAAGACAAGATAATCTTTTAATAAATATAGCTTGGTTTTTTAATAATGATGCATTACATAATGACAGCATACCTTTCATTTTAAAAACGCTAGGATTAATTCTACAATATTGTTTTATATATTTTCTTCTAATGTTTTCAATATTATCATTTTTACAATTGAATAAATAATGGTATTCATCTCTAATATCGGTATTACAAAGTTTGCATATTCTATTTTCTCTAGGAACTTTAAACCATCTGCCAGTTTCGATTGGTAATCTTAAATTTGACGAACGCAATTTAATTATCCAGCATCTGTTTTGGTACGATAATCTCGACAAATAGGTTTCGAAATAAAGTTTTGTTTTAAATAATGTATAAAATTGACCCCTAGAAGAGTTTGTAATGTCCGAGAACCACTGTTGTATAAATTGATGGCAGAGGTTTTGTGTTAATTCTTGT
Organism: Gigantopelta aegis; assembly: GCF_016097555.1. Classification (NCBI taxonomy): domain Eukaryota; kingdom Metazoa; phylum Mollusca; class Gastropoda; order Neomphalida; family Peltospiridae; genus Gigantopelta; species Gigantopelta aegis. The sequence goes on from NC_054711.1 coordinate 19,249,242, forward strand.
TTATACGATTTGAAATCATTATTTTGATTGGTATAGATGTACCCCATTCCCGAGTTATCGAAAATACTTTTTATGAATTTCAACCATTTAAATTGATTTCTTTCACCACTGTTTGAAGGGAACATTAATTTATATAAAATACTACTAAGTTTATTTTCGTATTTAACCAGTTTACTCCAAAATGACACCATTCGTAACTTTACGTTTATTTCTAAAGGAAATATTCCTAATTCTCCATATACCATAAAATTTGGGGTACTTTTTACCTTCAAAATTCGTTTGCAAAACTGGAGATGAATTGTTTCTATTATTTGTAAATTTTCATAACCCCAAATTTCTTATCCATATAATAAAATCGGTTCAACCATTGAATCAAAACGTTTTAATTGTATATGAACTGATATGTTATTGTTCCGTATTTTTTGTACATGGCAAAAAGTGTTTTTTGAGCTTGGTCTACAAGATGTTGCTTTGCATTAGAAAAATTCCCATTATATTTAAAACAAATTCCTAAATAACAGTAATAATCAACAGTTTCCAATCGTTCATCTTGTAACATAAATTCAACATTTGACCTCGACTTTCTCTTGCTAAAAATCACAACTTTTGTTTTACTCACATTAATGCTAAGATTCCAAGGGTTACAATAGTAATGAAATATACCTAAAGCATGTTGCATACTTTCAGGAGTTTCGGAGAAAATTACAGTATCATCTGCATATAATAGTACAAACATTTCAATAAATATATGTAATTTGTTTTGGCAATTTTCTTTAATTATTTCCAGAGAAAATCCTTGAAGCATTTAAAAAAAATCTTCAAGATCATTTAGAAATATTGAAATTAAAAATGGTGATAAATTAGCCCCCCCCCCCCCCCCCCCCCCCCCCCCCCCCCCCCTGCCTCACGTTGTGAAACTTTTAAAAAGAGCAAGCTACAGTCCAGTTGCTAAGTATCAGTTTGGGGTCGAAGTGTGCAACATTTGCCAATTTCTCAATTTCCACCGCCATATTAGCGACCATCTTGTAGTTACGTAACCCGTTCATCAAATCTGAATGTTGATGGAACCAGTGTTTTCCTTGGCTCCTAAAACCATTGGGTTGATGCAAGAATTGTTGTTCTCTGTCAAGTTATAAGCAAGCTATGACCATTTCCTTATTTGGCCACCATCTTGGCCGCCATATTTGATGTTTCAAATTTCTGAAGGGTTCCCGGGTGGCACCCGGTGGATTATCGATGTGGATCCCCTACAGAGTCAGAATCTGCAGAGAACAACTATACATCAAATTTTGCACACCCAAGTGGTAATGATTTTGATATTAGTGAGTTCACCACAGATGAATATGAGACAGACAGAGGGATCTCTAGGCCCGTCAAGGAGCGCTGCTCAAACATCACATCTTGATGGATCAGGAGCTCTACTTCCAAAACAAATGTTTGTTGTTTTGTGATTCTGTATGGGCTTATGTTTAAACATTTAAGCTGTTTCAGAGGAAAGTAGAATTCCTTGATATGGTAATTAATACAGACGGGATAGAAATGGGACCGGATATATAGCTCGTTAAAACAAAAACAAGGAGGGCCATTTTTGACATTTTTAAACAGAAAATAACCAAGTATTTGTATTTGTTTTTAATAAGGGTAACACTTATACCAAATCATCCTATTTTCATGTTCTTTGACCAAAACCAAACATAGGGTTTGACACCAAAAACACATACCTAGCTGGAACAGCCACCGAGTTATGAATGTTAAATTCTGAAACATACGCCATCAGTCACGGCGGGAAATAGCTCAGTGGTACAGCACTCGCTTGATGCGCGATAGGTCTGGGATCGATCCCCGTCGGTGGGCCCATTGATGTATTTTGTCGTTCTAGCCAGTGCACCACGATTGGTATATCAAAGGCCGTGGTATGTGTTATCCTGTCTGTAGGATGGTGCGTATTAAAAATCCCTTGCTGCTAATCGAAATGAGTAGCCTATGAAGTGGCGACAGCGGGTTTCCACTCGTAATGTCTGTGTGGTCCTTAACCATATTTCTAACGCCATATAACCGTAAATAAAAGGTGATGAGTGCGTCGTTAAATAAAACATTTCCTTCCTTCCATACGCACGCCATCATGACGCCATTTTTTTTCACACGCATTTTAAACGCTGCCATCAAGTGGTGTCATGCTTACAACACCTCAATGATCATTTCTAGCCATGAGGACAAATGTTACCTTTCCGCGACCATCTACTCAAAGACTAAACCTCTGTTATGGCTCGGTTTGTGGCACTATCACAGGCCCATAGCCAGGATTTTGAGGGGGGGGGGGGGTCCTTTAGGCTTAGGGTGAGGTACGAAGTGCCTCACACGAGGGCACGAAGCACCCGAGTTGCTGGGGGGGGGGGGGGGGTCAGTCGACTCCCCCTATCGGTGGACCTGTATCAATATTTGTGTTTTTTTCTTTCCCAGAGGACGAGTCCACAAGGTTCTCTTGTTTACCCTGAGCGGGTGTAGGAGTATCGCTAGTATGTTTTCCATCCTGAAGGTAAGTGACCATGCTTTCAACATTTCTGTTTCATTTCATTTTGACTTATTTTTTGTGTTTATATCCAATTAAGATTCAAGCACGCTCTCATGGACACATACGTCAGCTGTCTGGGCTGTCTGTTCAGGACAGTGGGTTAGTTTTTAGTTGTTAGTGGTTATTTCAGAGGGGAAAATAAGGTGTAGTGGTCATATACTCGCTCTGGGTGAGAGCCGGTACCGGGCTGCGAACCCAGTCCATACCAGCTCTTTGACCGATGGCTTAAACACGACATCACCGAGGCCGGTCGCTTTCAACAAATAAAGTGGCGGGACGTAGCTCAGTGGTATAGCGCTCGCATGATGAGCGGTCTAGGATCGATCCCCGTCAGCGGGCACATTGGGCGATTTCTCGTTCCAGCCAGTGCACCACGACTGGTATATCAAAGGCCGTGGTATGTGCTTTCCTGTCTGTGGGATGGTGCATATAAAAGAACCCTGGCTACTAACTTCTACCAGCACAGTGACCACACCTGAACTAACCCTTCACCTACCCCCCCCCCCCCCCCCCCGCTCCATCTTTCACTGGACGAGAGATTAGCGAATTAAAAATATGCCTTCACATCACCAACCAATCAGACATAAAAGCAGACGTACACCCATCTAACAGTTCCCTGTCAAGGACAGAACTTTCTGGCGAAGTCAGATGTTGTGCCAACGACATGCGAGCTTGAACAGTTATCTGATAGAAGCATGCCAAAAATTACGCACACCCATCTCACAGTTCATTACCCACCAACTACTAACTTACTCTTCTGGACAGATAGCCCAGATAGCTGATGTTAATGCCCAGGACAGCGTGCTTGAACCAAAAATTGGATATTGGCACGAAAATAAGTTGTTGTCTTTTTGGTGTGGGGCGGGATGTAGCCTAGTCGTATTTCTCGCTTTAGCTAGTGCACCACGACTGGTATATCAAAGGACGTGGTGCCATCTTGTCTGTGGGATGGTGCATATAAAAGATCCCTTCCTACAGTACTATTTGAAAACATGTAGCGAGTATCCACTCTTAAAGACAATGTCAATAATACCAAATGTTTGACATCCAATAGCCGATGATTAATAAATCAATCTTCTCTAGTGGTGTCGTTAAACAGTGCAAACTTCTTTTGTTTTCTTGTTTTGTTTATTTTTTTTTATTTTTTAGGCAAAGGGGTTTGAAATTTAAGTACAATTATAATTGATTTTTGTTTGTCTATTGTAGGTAATCAGTTTTGATGAAGTTGTGTTCTGTCCCGGTGTGGATTTATACCAGTTACATGAGAAATCGTCAGGTAAGTAGTATTATACTATAATACATATGAAGTTGTGTTCTGTCCCGTTATGAATTTATACGAGTTACATGAGAAATCGTCAGGTAAGTAGTATTATACTATAATATATATGAAGTTGTGTTCTATCCCGGTGTGGATTTATACGAGTTACATGACAACTCGTCAGGTAAGTAGTATTATATTATAATATACATGAAGTTGTGTTCTGTCCCGGTGTAGATTTACACGAGTTACATGAGAAATCGTCAGGTAAGTAGTATTATACTATAATATATATGAAGTTGTGTTCTGTCCCGGTGTGGATTTATACGAGTTACATGAGAAATCGTCAGGTAAATAATATTATACTATAATATATATGAAGTTGTGTTCTATCCCGGTATGAATTTATACAAGTTACATGAGAAATCGTCAGGTAAGTAATATTATACTATAATATATATGAAGTTGTGTTCTGTCCCTGTGTGGATTTATACAAGTTACATGCGAAATCGTCAGGTAAGTAGTATTATACTATAATATATATGAAGTTGTGTTCTGTCCTGGTGTAGATTTATACGAGTTACATGAGAAGTCGTCAGGTAAGTAATATTATACTATAATATATATGAAGTTCTGTTCTGTCCCGGTATGAATTTATACAGATTGCATGACAAATCGTCAGGTAAGTAGTATTATACTATAATATATATGAAGTTGTGTTCTGTCCCGGTGTAGATTTATACGAGTTACATGAGAAATCGTTAGGTAAGTAGTATTATACTATAATATACATGAAGTTGTGGTCTGTCCCAGTGTGGATTTATACGAATTACATGAGAAATCATCAGGTAAGTAGTATTATACTATAATATATATGAAGTTGTGTTCTGTCCCGGTGTAGATTTATACGAGTTACATGAGAAATCGTTAGGTAAGTAGTATTATACTATAATATACATGAAGTTCTGTTCTGTCCCGGTATGAATTTATACAGATTGCATGACAAATCGTCAGGTAAGTAGTATTATACTATAATATATATGAAGTTGTGTTCTGTCCCGGTGTAGATTTATACGAGTTACATGAGAAATCGTTAGGTAAGTAGTATTATACTATAATATACAGGAAGTTGTGTTCTGCCCCGGTGCGGATTTATACGAATTACATGAGAAATCGTCAGGTAAGTAGTATTATACTATAATATATATGAAGTTGTGTTCTGTCCCGGTGTGGATTTATGCAAGTTACATGAGAAATCGTCAGGTAAGTAGTATTATACTATAATATATATCTGAAGCTGTGTTCTGTCCCTGTGTGGATTTATACAAGTTACATGAGAAATCGTCATGTAAGTAGTATTATACTATAATATATATGAAGTTGTGTTCTGTCCCGGTGTGGATTTATACGAGTTACATGCAAAATCACCCGGTAAGTAGTATTACTCACTTCATTCCCCCCCCCCCCCCCCCCCCCCCCATTAGCAGCAAGGATTCTTTCATATGCACTTTCCCACATATAGGAAAGCACATAACACGGCCTTTGACCAGTTGTGGTGCTCTGGTTGGAACGAGAAGAAACCCATTCTTAAATGTATCCACTGAGGTGGTTCGATCCTGGCAGAGAAGCATCTCAGGCTAGCGCTGAACCGACTGATCTAAATCCCGCCCTCTTGCTTGGTAAGGGCTGGAGCTAAAACACCTTGTAGTTGCTGTACTATTAATTTGTGGAATGATGCTTTTATATTTTTTTAATTGAAAATTAGAAGTAGTTTTATTCGATAGTTTTGGGTGTGTTTTTTTTTTTGTGTATCCCAAACATTATTTTTTTCTTCATCAAAATACGTTAACCAGTTGTGGTGCTCTGGTTCGAACGAGAAAAAAACCCAATCAGTTGAATGTATCCACCGACGTGGTTCGATCCTGCTACGCAAGGATCTCAGGCGAACACTAGACAGATTAATATTGATCTAAATCCTTCCCTTTTACATGTTACTTACAACTTAGATGATCAATTGTGACAAATTCAATGATTTCATGGTATTCCTCGTGTTTTCTGTCAGGTCAGGTCAGGTCATATGGTTTAACGTGTACATTCAGAGCAGGCTGTTGTAGCACACGCCTGTCATGGGCTCTTGTGTCGGCTTACACCGGGTCCTCCGTCCAGGAATGGAAAGGGGTTGGGGGGGTAGGTGGGAGAGGGGACCGCCTGCTCTTGGCAAGTGCAAGAGAGCACAAGCAGCCCAACCAGAGTAGGTAGCGGGCGGGGATGTTGGTGATGCTGTTGAATTTTGAAAATGTCCCTTACGGTTGAGTCCAAAGATGAACTAATATGAGCAATTTCGTGAGGTAATTGTGTCGCATTATTTGGAATAGTTCGTCGAGAAATAATTTGGAGCTATTTGAGTGACTTGACGTAGTTGGACGAATTGTAGCTCTAATTATTTCTCTATCTCAAACAAGGTACGTACCTGTATCTAGGGTTAGCGGCTGCAAATTACTTGGTGCGTCTTTAACCTAACATTCTGTTCTTTTTCATTTCACCGGTCTCAGTGGTGTAGTGGTTAAGCCATCGGACCAAAGGCTGGTAGGTACTGCGTTGGCAGCATAGTACCGGCTCCCACTCGGAGCGAGTTTCAACGACTCAGTGGGTAGGTGTAAGACCACTACACTCACTTCTCTCTCGCCAACCACTAACAACTAATCACCAACTCCTTGTTCAGATAGCCGAAGTGTGTGCCCAGGACAGCGTACTTGAACCGTAATTGAATATAAGCACGAAAATAAGTTTGTGTATTTCTATCAGTTAACCCTCTGTCCTGGACAGACAGCCCAGATAGTCGAGCTGTGTGCCCAGGACAGCGTTATTTTACCTTATTTGGATTATAAGCACGAACATAAGTTGAAGTGAAATCTGTTGTTTCTTTGCAGGTCAAAACAACGAAATATTAGTGAACGCCTGTGAAGAGATCAAGATGACGTGGAACAGTCTATTTGGAGACTGCCCAAAAGATGACTGCGTCATTAATGGTGATTGTCCTTCTACACTGACCAGTGTCCTGCAGACCTGTCCTATTACTGGCAGAAGCATGACGTCACATCACACGATGAAGGCGCCGTCACCTCACTGTGATGTTAATAAATCCAGTTCGGGAATGAATACTGAAAACGTCACCAGTGACGGTAACTGTCCGTCCTATGCGTTCCCTAGCCATCTGCAAGCTTTGTATTGGGCGACTCAAGGTCGTGAGTCCAAACTGAGTCCTGACGCAAACTCAGACCTGTACAGCGTCCCCGAGAGACCCAAAGACGCAGATCACATTCAAGTCCTCGTCACGGGAAGTCTGCATCTGGTGGGAGCAGTTCTCGGTGTGTTGTCAAACGATGCGTCAAACTGAACAGTCGTCGATATAGACGGGATCTATTTGGTCCATCCCTTATTTTTGTTTGAAGTAATTAATTTTACCTTTGTATAGGATAATGAAAGAAAGAAATGTTTTATTTAACGATGCACTCAACACATTTTATTTACGGTTATATGGCGTCAGACATATGGATAAAGACCACACATATTTTGAGAGGAAACCCGCTGTCGCCACTTCATGGGCTACTCTTTCCGATTAGCAGCAAGGGATCTTTTATTTGCGCTTCCCACATGCAGGATAGCACAAACCGTGGCCTTTGTTGAACCAGTTATGGATCACTGGTCGGTGCAAGTGGTTTACACCTACCCATTGAGCCTTGCGGAGCACTCACTCAGGGTTTGGAGTCGGTATCTGGATTGAAAATCCCATGCCTCGACTGGAATCCGAACCCAGTACCTGCCAGCTTGTATACCGATGGCCTAAGCACGACGCCAGAACACGAGCAGAACAGAAAAGACCAGCAGGGCCCGGTAACACAAAGCACTCGTAACACTTACGTCAGACGTACACCATGAATAATGTGAGGCGTACATCTGATGTAAGTGTTACGAGTGCTTTGTGTTACCGTCCCAGGGCCCGTGCTTATAAAACTTAAGTTCTAGACTTTAATAAAGTCCACACTTTAACGTAATGCTATTTGAATGGCGTTGCCATGACGTTACAGTCTGTACTTGATTAAAGTCTGGGCGCGATGTAGCCCAGTGGTAAAGTGTTCGCGTGATGCGCGGTCGGTTTGGGATCGATCCCTGTCAGTGGGCCCATTGGGCTATTTTTCGTTACAGCCAGCACACCACGACTGGTATATCAAAGGCCGTAGTATGTGTTATCGTGTCTGTGGGATGGTGCATATAAAAGAACCCTTGCTGCTGATCGAAAAGAGTAGCCCATGAAGTGGCGACAGCGGGTTTCCTCTCTATATATATATGTGGTTCTTAACCATATGTCCGACGCCATATAAACGTAATTAAAATGTGTTAAGTGCGTCGTTAACTAAAGCATTTTCTTCGTTCCTTCCTTATTAAAGTCTAGGCTTTAAGGTTTATAAGCACGGGGCCTTATCTTTATTTTGAATATCCCGTAGGATTAAGTACAATTTCTTGAAGGAATTTTGGCGCATTTTTGAACGATTCATCGAAAGAAAAGAAAATGTATTGCCTATAATGGACTTTAATATATATCACTCATTTCGTTTGGTTGACGTTCCTGCAAGGTTGTAATGCGCCAATCGATGACGTCATGACGTTCTAGTGGGACGTATGACTTTGATATGTACCAAGATATTTTTAACCATATGGGTATCTATTTATAAGTAGGGTTGAACGTAGCCCAATGGTAAAGCCTCACTTGGTGCGCGGTCGGTCTAGGATCGATCCTTGTCCGTTAGCCCACTAGGCTAATTTTCATTCCAGCTTAATATGTAATACTAGACGTTATAAACTTGTATTAGTCAAAAACATCTTACAATGGCTGCTAACTCAGGACAGTCCCTTTAATATGTAATACTAGACGTTATAAACTTGTATTAGTCAAACATCTTACAATGGCTGCTAACTCAGGACAGTCCCTTTAATATGTAATACTAGACGTTATAAACTTGTATTAGTCAAAAACATCTTACAGTTACAATGGCTTGACTAACTCAGGACAGTCCCTTTAATATGTAATACTAGACGTTATAAACTTGTATTAGTCACAAACATCTTACAATGGCTGCTAACTCAGGACAGTCCCTTTAATATGTAATACTAGACGTAGACGTGTATAAACTTGTAGTCCCTTAGTAACAAACATCTTACAATGGACAGACAGATAACTCAGGACAGTCCCTTTAATATGTAATACTAGACGTTATAAACTTGTATTAGTGTAAAACATCTTACAATGGCTATAAACTCAGGACAGTCCCTTTAATATGTAATACTAGACGTTATAAATCTCAGGACAGTCCCTTTAATATGTAATACTAGACGTTATAAACTTGTATTAGTCACAAACATTACTGACTCAGGACAGTCCCTTTAATATGTAATACTAGACGTTATAAACTTGTATTAGTCACAAACATCTTACAATGGCTGCTAACTCAGGACAGTCCCTTTAATATGTAATACTAGACGTTATAAACTTGTATTAGTCACAAACATCTTACAATGGCTGCTAACTCAGGACAGTCCCTTTAATATGTAATACTAGACGTTATAAACTTGTATTAGTCACAAACATCTTACAATGGCTGCTAACTCAGGACAGTCCCTTTAATATGTAATACTAGACGTTATAAACTTGTATTAGTCACAAACATCTTACAATGGCTGCTAACTCAGGACAGTCCCTTTAATATGTAATACTAGACGTTATAAACTTGTATTAGTCACAAACATCTTACAATGGCTGCTAACTCAGGACAGTCCCTTTAATATGTAATACTAGACGTTATAAACTTGTATTAGTCACAAACATCTTACAATGGCTGCTAACTCAGGACAGTCCCTTTAATATGTAATACTAGACGTTATAAACTTGTATTAGTCACAAACATCTTACAATGGCTGCTAACTCAGGACAGTCCCTTTAATATGTAATACTAGACGTTATAAACTTGTATTAGTCACAAACATCTTACAATGGCTGCTAACTCAGGACAGTCCCTTTAATATGTAATACTAGACGTTATAAACTTGTATTAGTCACAAACATCTTACAATGGCTGCTAACTCAGGACAGTCCCTTTAATATGTAATACTAGACGTTATAAACTTGTATTAGTCACAAACATCTTACAATGGCTGCTAACTCAGGACAGTCCCTTTAATATGTAATACTAGACGTTATAAACTTGTATTAGTCACAAACATCTTACAATGGCTGCTAACTCAGGACAGTCCCTTTAATATGTAATACTAGACGTTATAAACTTGTATTAGTCACAAACATCTTACAATGGCTGCTAACTCAGGACAGTCCCTTTAATATGTAATACTAGACGTTATAAACTTGTATTAGTCACAAACATCTTACAATGGCTGCTAACTCAGGACAGTCCCTTTAATATGTAATACTAGACGTTATAAACTTGTATTAGTCACAAACATCTTACAATGGCTGCTAACTCAGGACAGTCCCTTTAATATGTAATACTAGACGTTATAAACTTGTATTAGTCACAAACATCTTACAATGGCTGCTAACTCAGGACAGTCCCTTTAATATGTAATACTAGACGTTATAAACTTGTATTAGTCACAAACATCTTACAATGGCTGCTAACTCAGGACAGTCCCTTTAATATGTAATACTAGACGTTATAAACTTGTATTAGTCACAAACATCTTACAATGGCTGCTAACTCAGGACAGTCCCTTTAATATGTAATACTAGACGTTATAAACTTGTATTAGTCACAAACATCTTACAATGGCTGCTAACTCAGGACAGTCCCTTTAATATGTAATACTAGACGTTATAAACTTGTATTAGTCACAAACATCTTACAATGGCTGCTAACTCAGGACAGTCCCTTTAATATGTAATACTAGACGTTATAAACTTGTATTAGTCACAAACATCTTACAATGGCTGCTAACTCAGGACAGTCCCTTTAATATGTAATACTAGACGTTATAAACTTGTATTAGTCACAAACATCTTACAATGGCTGCTAACTCAGGACAGTCCCTTTAATATGTAATACTAGACGTTATAAACTTGTATTAGTCACAAACATCTTACAATGGCTGCTAACTCAGGACAGTCCCTTTAATATGTAATACTAGACGTTATAAACTTGTATTAGTCACAAACATCTTACAATGGCTGCTAACTCAGGACAGTCCCTTTAATATGTAATACTAGACGTTATAAACTTGTATTAGTCACAAACATCTTACAATGGCTGCTAACTCAGGACAGTCCCTTTAATATGTAATACTAGACGTTATAAACTTGTATTAGTCACAAACATCTTACAATGGCTGCTAACTCAGGACAGTCCCTTTAATAATGTAATACTAGACGTTATAAACTTGTATTAGTCACAAACATCTTACAATGGCTGCTAACTCAGGACAGTCCCTTTAATATGTAATACTAGACGTTATAAACTTGTATTAGTCACAAACATCTTACAATGGCTGCTAACTCAGGACAGTCCCTTTAATATGTAATACTAGACGTTATAAACTTGTATTAGTCACAAACATCTTACAATGGCTGCTAACTCAGGACAGTCCCTTTAATATGTAATACTAGACGTTATAAACTTGTATTAGTCACAAACATCTTACAATGGCTGCTAACTCAGGACAGTCCCTTTAATATGTAATACTAGACGTTATAAACTTGTATTAGTCACAAACATCTTACAATGGCTGCTAACTCAGGACAGTCCCTTTAATATGTAATACTAGACGTTATAAACTTGTATTAGTCACAAACATCTTACAATGGCTGCTAACTCAGGACAGTCCCTTTAATATGTAATACTAGACGTTATAAACTTGTATTAGTCACAAACATCTTACAATGGCTGCTAACTCAGGACAGTCCCTTTAATATGTAATACTAGACGTTATAAACTTGTATTAGTCACAAACATCTTACAATGGCTGCTAACTCAGGACAGTCCCTTTAATATGTAATACTAGACGTTATAAACTTGTATTAGTCACAAACATCTTACAATGGCTGCTAACTCAGGACAGTCCCTTTAATATGTAATACTAGACGTTATAAACTTGTATTAGTCACAAACATCTTACAATGGCTGCTAACTCAGGACAGTCCCTTTAATATGTAATACTAGACGTTATAAACTTGTATTAGTCACAAACATCTTACAATGGCTGCTAACTCAGGACAGTCCCTTTAATATGTAATACTAGACGTTATAAACTTGTATTAGTCACAAACATCTTACAATGGCTGCTAACTCAGGACAGTCCCTTTAATATGTAATACTAGACGTTATAAACTTGTATTAGTCACAAACATCTTACAATGGCTGCTAACTCAGGACAGTCCCTTTAATATGTAATACTAGACGTAGACGTTAAAACTTGTATTATTAGTCACAAACATCTTACAATGGCTGCTAACTCAGGACAGTCCCTTTAATATGTAATACTAGACGTTATAAACTTGTATTAGTCACAAACATCTTACAATGGCTGCTAACTCAGGACAGTCCCTTTAATATGTAATACTAGACGTTATAAACTTGTATTAGTCACAAACATCTTACAATGGCTGCTAACTCAGGACAGTCCCTTTAATATGTAATACTAGACGTTATAAACTTGTATTAGTCACAAACATCTTACAATGGCTGCTAACTCAGGACAGTCCCTTTAATATGTAATACTAGACGTTATAAACTTGTATTAGTCACAAACATCTTACAATGGCTGCTAACTCAGGACAGTCCCTTTAATATGTAATACTAGACGTTATAAACTTGTATTAGTCACAAACATCTTACAATGGCTGCTAACTCAGGACAGTCCCTTTAATATGTAATACTAGACGTTATAAACTTGTATTAGTCACAAACATCTTACAATGGCTGCTAACTCAGGACAGTCCCTTTAATATGTAATACTAGACGTTATAAACTTGTATTAGTCACAAACATCTTACAATGGCTGCTAACTCAGGACAGTCCCTTTAATATGTAATATAATACTTGTATTTAAACTTGGCTGCTAACTAGGACAGTCCCTTTAATATGTAATACTAGACGTTATAACATCTTACAACATCTTGGCTGCTAACTCAGGACAGTCCCTTTAATATGTAATACTAGACGTTATAAACTTGTATTAGTCACAAACATCTTACAATGGCTGCTAACTCAGGACAGTCCCTTTAATATGTAATACTAGACGTTATAAACTTGTATTAGTCACAAACATCTTACAATGGCTGCTAACTCAGGACAGTCCCTTTAATATGTAATACTAGACGTTATAAACTTGTATTAGTCACAAACATCTTACAATGGCTGCTAACTCAGGACAGTCCCTTTAATATGTAATACTAGACGTTATAAACTTGTATTAGTCACAAACATCTTACAATGGCTGCTAACTCAGGACAGTCCCTTTAATATGTAATACTAGACGTTATAAACTTGTATTAAGTCACAAACATCTTACAATGGCTGCTAACTCAGGACAGTCCCTTTAATATGTAATACTAGACGTTATAAACTTGTATTAGTCACAAACATCTTACAATGGCTGCTAACTCAGGACAGTCCCTTTAATATGTAATACTAGACGTTATAAACTTGTATTAGTCACAAACATCTTACAATGGCTGCTAACTCAGGACAGTCCCTTTAATATGTAATACTAGACGTTATAAACTTGTATTAGTCACAAACATCTTACAATGGCTGCTAACTCAGGACAGTCCCTTTAATATGTAATACTAGACGTTATAAACTTGTATTAGTCACAAACATCTTACAATGGCTGCTAACTCAGGACAGTCCCTTTAATATGTAATACTAGACGTTATAAACTTGTATTAGTCACAAACATCTTACAATGGCTGCTAACTCAGGACAGTCCCTTTAATATGTAATACTAGACGTTATAAACTTGTATTAGTCACAAACATCTTACAATGGCTGCTAACTCAGGACAGTCCCTTTAATATGTAATACTAGACGTTATAAACTTGTATTAGTCACAAACATCTTACAATGGCTGCTAACTCAGGACAGTCCCTTTAATATGTAATACTAGACGTTATAAACTTGTATTAGTCACAAACATCTTACAATGGCTGCTAACTCAGGACAGTCCCTTTAATATGTAATACTAGACGTTATAAACTTGTATTAGTCACAAACATCTTACAATGGCTGCTAACTCAGGACAGTCCCTTTAATATGTAATACTAGACGTTATAAACTTGTATTAGTCACAAACATCTTACAATGGCTGCTAACTCAGGACAGTCCCTTTAATATGTAATACTAGACGTTATAAACTTGTATTAGTCACAAACATCTTACAATGGCTGCTAACTCAGGACAGTCCCTTTAATATGTAATACTAGACGTTATAAACTTGTATTAGTCACAAACATCTTACAATGGCTGCTAACTCAGGACAGTCCCTTTAATATGTAATACTAGACGTTATAAACTTGTATTAGTCAAAAACATCTTACAATGGCTGCTAACTCAGGACAGTCCCTTTAATATGTAATACTAGACGTTATAAACTTGTATTAGTCACAAACATCTTACAATGGCTGCTAACTCAGGACAGTCCCTTTAATATGTAATACTAGACGTTATAAACTTGTATTAGTCACAAACATCTTACAATGGCTGCTAACTCAGGACAGTCCCTTTAATATGTAATACTAGACGTTATAAACTTGTATTAGTCACAAACATCTTACAATGGCTGCTAACTCAGGACAGTCCCTTTAATATGTAATACTAGACGTTATAAACTTGTATTAGTCACAAACATCTTACAATGGCTGCTAACTCAGGACAGTCCCTTTAATATGTAATACTAGACGTTATAAACTTGTATTAGTCACAAACATCTTACAATGGCTGCTAACTCAGGACAGTCCCTTTAATATGTAATACTAGACGTTATAAACTTGTATTAGTCACAAACATCTTACAATGGCTGCTAACTCAGGACAGTCCCTTTAATATGTAATACTAGACGTTATAAACTTGTATTAGTCACAAACATCTTACAATGGCTGCTAACTCAGGACAGTCCCTTTAATATGTAATACTAGACGTTATAAACTTGTATTAGTCACAAACATCTTACAATGGCTGCTAACTCAGGACAGTCCCTTTAATATGTAATACTAGACGTTATAAACTTGTATTAGTCACAAACATCTTACAATGGCTGCTAACTCAGGACAGTCCCTTTAATATGTAATACTAGACGTTATAAACTTGTATTAGTCACAAACATCTTACAATGGCTGCTAACTCAGGACAGTCCCTTTAATATGTAATACTAGACGTTATAAACTTGTATTAGTCACAAACATCTTACAATGGCTGCTAACTCAGGACAGTCCCTTTAATATGTAATACTAGACGTTATAAACTTGTATTAGTCACAAACATCTTACAATGGGCTGCTAACTCAGGACAGTCCTTTAATATGTAATACTAGACGTTATAAACTTGTATTAGTCACAAACATCTTACAATGGCTGCTAACTCAGGACAGTCCCTTTAATATGTAATACTAGACGTTATAAACTTGTATTAGTCACAAACATCTTACAATGGCTGCTAACTCAGGACAGTCCCTTTAATATGTAATACTAGACGTTATAAACTTGTATTAGTCACAAACATCTTACAATGGCTGCTAACTCAGGACAGTCCCTTTAATATGTAATACTAGACGTTATAAACTTGTATTAGTCACAAACATCTTACAATGGCTGCTAACTCAGGACAGTCCCTTTAATATGTAATACTAGACGTTATAAACTTGTATTAGTCACAAACATCTTACAATGGCTGCTAACTCAGGACAGTCCCTTTAATATGTAATACTAGACGTTATAAACTTGTATTAGTCACAAACATCTTACAATGGCTGCTAACTCAGGACAGTCCCTTTAATATGTAATACTAGACGTTATAAACTTGTATTAGTCACAAACATCTTACAATGGCTGCTAACTCAGGACAGTCCCTTTAATATGTAATACTAGACGTTATAAACTTGTATTAGTCACAAACATCTTACAATGGCTGCTAACTCAGGACAGTCCCTTTAATATGTAATACTAGACGTTATAAACTTGTATTAGTCACAAACATCTTACAATGGCTGCTAACTCTAGACGTTATAAACTTGTATTAGTCACAAACATCTTACAATGGCTGCTAACTCAGGACAGTCCCTTTAATATGTAATACTAGACGTTATAAACTTGTATTAGTCACAAACATCTTACAATGGCTGCTAACTCAGGACAGTCCCTTTAATATGTAATACTAGACGTTATAAACTTGTATTAGTCACAAACATCTTACAATGGCTGCTAACTCAGGACAGTCCCTTTAATATGTAATACTAGACGTTATAAACTTGTATTAGTCACAAACATCTTACAATGGCTGCTAACTCAGGACAGTCCCTTTAATATGTAATACTAGACGTTATAAACTTGTATTAGTCACAAACATCTTACAATGGCTGCTAACTCAGGACAGTCCCTTTAATATGTAATACTAGACGTTATAAACTTGTATTAGTCACAAACATCTTACAATGGCTGCTAACTCAGGACAGTCCCTTTAATATGTAATACTAGACGTTATAAACTTGTATTAGTCACAAACATCTTACAATGGCTGCTAACTCAGGACAGTCCCTTTAATATGTAATACTAGACGTTATAAACTTGTATTAGTCACAAACATCTTACAATGGCTGCTAACTCAGGACAGTCCCTTTAATATGTAATACTAGACGTTATAAACTTGTATTAGTCACAAACATCTTACAATGGCTGCTAACTCAGGACAGTCCCTTTAATATGTAATACTAGACGTTATAAACTTGTATTAGTCACAAACATCTTACAATGGCTGCTAACTCAGGACAGTCCCTTTAATATGTAATACTAGACGTTATAAACTTGTATTAGTCACAAACATCTTACAATGGCTGCTAACTCAGGACAGTCCCTTTAATATGTAATACTAGACGTTATAAACTTGTATTAGTCACAAACATCTTACAATGGCTGCTAACTCAGGACAGTCCCTTTAATATGTAATACTAGACGTTATAAACTTGTATTAGTCACAAACATCTTACAATGGCTGCTAACTCAGGACAGTCCCTTTAATATGTAATACTAGACGTTATAAACTTGTATTAGTCACAAACATCTTACAATGGCTGCTAACTCAGGACAGTCCCTTTAATATGTAATACTAGACGTTATAAACTTGTATTAGTCACAAACATCTTACAATGGCTGCTAACTCAGGACAGTCCCTTTAATATGTAATACTAGACGTTATAAACTTGTATTAGTCACAAACATCTTACAATGGCTGCTAACTCAGGACAGTCCCTTTAATATGTAATACTAGACGTTATAAACTTGTATTAGTCACAAACATCTTACAATGGCTGCTAACTCAGGACAGTCCCTTTAATATGTAATACTAGACGTTATAAACTTGTATTAGTCACAAACATCTTACAATGGCTGCTAACTCAGGACAGTCCCTTTAATATGTAATACTAGACGTTATAAACTTGTATTAGTCACAAACATCTTACAATGGCTGCTAACTCAGGACAGTCCCTTTAATATGTAATACTAGACGTTATAAACTTGTATTAGTCACAAACATCTTACAATGGCTGCTAACTCAGGACAGTCCCTTTAATATGTAATACTAGACGTTATAAACTTGTATTAGTCACAAACATCTTACAATGGCTGCTAACTCAGGACAGTCCCTTTAATATGTAATACTAGACGTTATAAACTTGTATTAGTCACAAACATCTTACAATGGCTGCTAACTCAGGACAGTCCCTTTAATATGTAATACTAGACGTTATAAACTTGTATTAGTCACAAACATCTTACAATGGCTGCTAACTCAGGACAGTCCTTTAATATGTAATACTAGACGTTATAAACTTGTATTAGTCACAAACATCTTACAATGGCTGCTAACTCAGGACAGTCCCTTTAATATGTAATACTAGACGTTATAAACTTGTATTAGTCACAAACATCTTACAATGGCTGCTAACTCAGGACAGTCCCTTTAATATGTAATACTAGACGTTATAAACTTGTATTAGTCACAAACATCTTACAATGGCTGCTAACTCAGGACAGTCCCTTTAATATGTAATACTAGACGTTATAAACTTGTATTAGTCACAAACATCTTACAATGGCTGCTAACTCAGGACAGTCCCTTTAATATGTAATACTAGACGTTATAAACTTGTATTAGTCACAAACATCTTACAATGGCTGCTAACTCAGGACAGTCCCTTTAATATGTAATACTAGACGTTATAAACTTGTATTAGTCACAAACATCTTACAATGGCTGCTAACTCAGGACAGTCCCTTTAATATGTAATACTAGACGTTATAAACTTGTATTAGTCACAAACATCTTACAATGGCTGCTAACTCAGGACAGTCCCTTTAATATGTAATACTAGACGTTATAAACTTGTATTAGTCACAAACATCTTACAATGGCTGCTAACTCAGGACAGTCCCTTTAATATGTAATACTAGACGTTATAAACTTGTATTAGTCACAAACATCTTACAATGGCTGCTAACTCAGGACAGTCCCTTTAATATGTAATACTAGACGTTATAAACTTGTATTAGTCACAAACATCTTACAATGGCTGCTAACTCAGGACAGTCCCTTTAATATGTAATACTAGACGTTATAAACTTGTATTAGTCACAAACATCTTACAATGGCTGCTAACTCAGGACAGTCCCTTTAATATGTAATACTAGACGTTATAAACTTGTATTAGTCACAAACATCTTACAATGGCTGCTAACTCAGGACAGTCCCTTTAATATGTAATACTAGACGTTATAAACTTGTATTAGTCACAAACATCTTACAATGGCTGCTAACTCAGGACAGTCCCTTTAATATGTAATACTAGACGTTATAAACTTGTATTAGTCACAAACATCTTACAATGGCTGCTAACTCAGGACAGTCCCTTTAATATGTAATACTAGACGTTATAAACTTGTATTAGTCACAAACATCTTACAATGGCTGCTAACTCAGGACAGTCCCTTTAATATGTAATACTAGACGTTATAAACTTGTATTAGTCACAAACATCTTACAATGGCTGCTAACTCAGGACAGTCCCTTTAATATGTAATACTAGACGTTATAAACTTGTATTAGTCACAAACATCTTACAATGGCTGCTAACTCAGGACAGTCCCTTTAATATGTAATACTAGACGTTATAAACTTGTATTAGTCACAAACATCTTACAATGGCTGCTAACTCAGGACAGTCCCTTTAATATGTAATACTAGACGTTATAAACTTGTATTAGTCACAAACATCTTACAATGGCTGCTAACTCAGGACAGTCCCTTTAATATGTAATACTAGACGTTATAAACTTGTATTAGTCACAAACATCTTACAATGGCTGCTAACTCAGGACAGTCCCTTTAATATGTAATACTAGACGTTATAAACTTGTATTAGTCACAAACATCTTACAATGGCTGCTAACTCAGGACAGTCCCTTTAATATGTAATACTAGACGTTATAAACTTGTATTAGTCACAAACATCTTACAATGGCTGCTAACTCAGGACAGTCCCTTTAATATGTAATACTAGACGTTATAAACTTGTATTAGTCACAAACATCTTACAATGGCTGCTAACTCAGGACAGTCCCTTTAATATGTAATACTAGACGTTATAAACTTGTATTAGTCACAAACATCTTACAATGGCTGCTAACTCAGGACAGTCCCTTTAATATGTAATACTAGACGTTATAAACTTGTATTAGTCACAAACATCTTACAATGGCTGCTAACTCAGGACAGTCCCTTTAATATGTAATACTAGACGTTATAAACTTGTATTAGTCACAAACATCTTACAATGGCTGCTAACTCAGGACAG
>NC_054711.1:19269399-19295303 GCF_016097555.1 Gigantopelta aegis
GATAAGTCGGTCCATTGCAGTTTTGTGGGTAGGCGCTGGTTGACATGGCAAATGTACAATTGGTCACGGCGCGGTTCTGTTGGCGGTGGCTGAGATCCGCATGGTGACGCTAGAACCAGCTACGTGGCAGTTTCTCGCTCAACAACAGTACCATTTATTTATTGATTTGGATTTTATTTGAATTGCATTATGCTATTGTTTTCATTGATGATTTATTTGCATATTTGCGACATGTGTACATCTAGTTCCATTGTGCACTGTTGCTCATTTTAAACAAACATAATTTTCACATATTTACAATATATTATTTCATTTGCATTTATAACTATTTGTGTGTCATTTTATTTATATTAGCCCTAGTTTGGGGTGGTAACCTTAAATTAAGACGTGGCCAAATCAGTCAATAAACAAATGAACACATACTATTTTTTATTGATATATATATATATATATATATATATATATATATATATATATATATATATATATATCAATAAAATATACAGATCTACACACAGGAACCATATAAGTGATATCCGGTGAAAAGTCATAGTTTCACTGTATTTTAGCTACAGTGAAAATATAGAAATCGTATTTACTTTTTTTTTTTTTAAAGTTATTGGTTAAATATTTTCCTTTCTGTCATTTCTTCGTATTTAAGTTTGATGAATAACAATGCATCTGATCGTACTTGAAAAAAAAGAAGTAATTAAAACAACTATACCTAATTAATAAAAAAGGGATATGAAGTGCAATTACGATAAAATACCTAAAGGAATTGAATACGAAGCTAAATAATGACGACACAATGGTCTGTCATTGAATGAATGAATGAATATTTAACGACACCCCAGCACGAAAAATACATCGGCTATTGGGTGTCAAACTGTGGTAATGGGTTCTGTCATTGAGTGCAAGTTAAATTTCAGTTCGTTTTGTTTTTGTGTGGGGTTTTGGAGGATCGCTTTGTCAGGTATGTTTGCATAGCAGTATTATTAAATAAATGTTAATTCAATAATTAAATAAAAATACTTTTTATTCAAATTTCTTTTAAAAAGTCTATGGTCAAGTACATTATCTGGAAAAGTTCCACCAGAAGAAATATATCATGGCGTTACGTGTTTTCAATACGATAAGCGAAAGTTATTAACAAAAAGCTAAATATTGTCAAAAATAAGGAAATATGTTAACAATAAATATACCATTTCTAGGTGTTTTTTCGAATACGATTTTTTTGTCAACTCGTGATGTGTGAAAACCATATTTCACACATCACGGGGCGAGACATAGCTCAGTGGTAAAGCGCCTGTGGTTCAAACGGTAAAATTGTTCTCATAATGAAAGTTTTGGACATAATCGGTTCTCTCGGGCGAGACGTAGCCCAGTGGTAAAGCGCTCGCTCGATGCGCTGTCGGTTTGGGATCAATCCCCGCCAGTGGGCCCATTGGGCTACTTCTCGTTTCAGCCAGTGCACCACGACTGGTACATCAAACGTCCGTGGTATGTGCTATCTTGTATATGGAATGGTGCACATAACAGATCCTTTGCTGTTAATCGAAAAGAGTAGCCCCTGAAGTGGCAACAGCAGCTTTCCTCCCTCAATATATGTGTGATCCTTAACCATATGTCCGACGCCATATAATCGTAAATAAAAAGTGTTGAGTGCGTCGTTAACTAAATCATTTCCTTCCTTCTTTCCTTCACACATCACTCGTTGACATAAAAATCGTATTCTAAAAAACCCATGAAATAGGATATATACAACTATATATATATATATATATACTGGACCATTAATCATTCCAGGCGTGACTATAATGCAATTAGACACGAGCAATGAGAAAACAACAAGATATTCATATCTGCATTTTAACAATACATTGTCTGTACCATGCAATATTCAATGATGTGCACTAATAGTATCAACACGTGGGGCCTTATTAAGCCCGTTTATTCTCCCTGGGTTTTTTGTGTGTCTATATAATTACTGAACTCCACTGAAAACGCACCTGTCGGGTTTGTGATTGTAAAACACAAAACAAAAAATGGTATGCAACGGTAAACAGATACATTTCGCTGGTTTGTGATAAATGGATGTATTATTCTAGTTCTATGGTATTATAACGAATAAGCCCGAAGCTGTATAGAAAGGATAGGTGTTATTGTCTCTTCCATAGCAATCTGAAAACATGCGATAACAATATCGATTGAAAATTTTGGAGATATAGACATTTTCAGTGGATTTTCCCATCAGCAGCATAGTGCTCGTTCCTTTACATACACATACAGTCGGTGGGCCCATCGGGCTATTTCTCGTACTAGCCAGTGCACAACGACTGGCATATCAAAGTCCGTGGCTTGTGCTATCCTGTCTATGTGATGGTGCATATAACAGATCCCTTGCTACTAATGAAACAAATGTAGCGGGTTTCCTTTCTAAGACTATATGTCAAAATTACCAAATGTTTGACATCCAATGGCCGATGATTAATAAATCAATATTCTCTAGTGGTGTCGTTAAAGAAAACATTTTTTCTTTCTTTTTTTCTACTCACAAAATCAGTTGTAATTTCTGTAAACATGCGTAGTGGTTCGTTTGCAAACCTGTATTAGCTGTTTGGTAGTAATGGAAATTTGAATAGTCACTGTTGTCCACATTTCAGGGTTTTTCGTTTAATTCAAGGAAAAATCAGCCTTCCCATCCCCCGCCCCTAAAAAACCCAAACAAGGGCCCGTACGCCTATGCCCTAGTTGGGATGTAACGCAGTAACCCAGTGGTAATGAATATATATTTTGGTCAAAATGCTCGCCAACTCTTCAAAAATTCAACTTCCGTCTAAAACTTCACACAATGGTTGGGCAACTCGTCCCGTCCCGTGACCCCTCCATCCCCACACACACATACTATTGGCCTATTCCTCGTTCCAGCAAGTGCAACACGATTGGTTTATTAAAGGCCGTGGTATGTACTATCCTGTCTGTGGAATGGAGCATAAAGAGATCCATTACTGCTAATCGAAAAGAGTAGCCCATGAAGTGACGGCAACGAGTTTCTTCTCTCAATATCTGTGTGGTCCTTAACTATATGTCAGACGCTATATAACCGTAAATAAAATGTGTTGAGTCCGTCGTTAAATAAAACATTTTTCTCCTTTCTTTTCTTGCAGTGCAATCATGCAATCATGCAATCATCTTGTTTGTTAATCATCAACTATTGGATGTTAAATGTTTGATAATTTTAACATATAGTCTTAGATAAAAAAACGCGATACAGTGTTTTCCTTTAGTAGCAAGGGATCGTTTATATGCACACTTAGTAGCAAGGGATCTTTTATATGCACACTTAGTAGCAAGGAATCGTTTATATGCACACTTAGTAGCAAGGAATCGTTTATATGCACACTTAGTAGCAAGGAATCGTTTATATGCACACTTAGTAGCAAGGGATCGTTTATATGCACACTTAGTAGCAAGGGATCGTTTATATGCACACTTAGTAGCAAGGGATCGTTTATATGCACACTTAGTAGCAAGGGATCGTTTATATGCACACTTAGTAGCAAGGGATCGTTTATATGCACACTTAGTAACAAGGGATCGTTTATATGCACACTTAGTAGCAAGGGATCGTTTATATGCACACTTAGTAGCAAGGGATCGTTTATATGCACACTTAGTAGCAAGGGATCGTTTATATGCACACTTAGTAGCAAGGGATCGTTTATATGCACACTTAGTAGCAAGGGATCGTTTATATGCACACTTAGTAGCAAGGGATCTTTTATATGCACTATTCCACAGCCAGCATAGCACATACAACGACCTTTATTGCACCAGTCGTGGTTGTCTAGCTGGAACGAGAAATAACCCAAAATGGGCCCAACGACGGAGTTCGATTCTAACCCGACCGCGGATCACCCGAGCGTTTTACCTCTAGGCTACGTCCCGCCCCCTTGCTATGCAACGTGTATCACGTATTGTTCGAACCGCTCTGTATAAAATCAACTGACGCACCATTCAAGCTTTGAAAGCTTTGCGTTCCGTTTGGAGGCGACAGACAATTTTGTAATTATACCAATCCAGTACAGATGGATTCGGAGGTTGAAGCAGGAAAACCTGGCCGCGGATCATCATCCTACCAGGTTAGTTATTAACACGTTGAGAAAATTGTGCAGAGAGGGGTGTGTGTATGTGTGTGTGTGGGGGGGGGGGGGGGGGGGGGTGTGTGGTTGGTGTGTAGCGAGCGAAGCTTTTAGCTGGGTTCGTGTCATGCTACCCCAGAAAATATATTGAAATAGAATTGAGGTCACTTGAAGCAGGATTCGACGTATGCTTATAAAGGAAGGACATGTTTTATTTAACGACGCACTCAACACATTTTATTTACGGATGTGTGCTCATCTATAACAAAAACACGAATACGACTTTTACGGAAATACTATTCTACATTTTCCAGCTACGATACGTGAAACAAAATAGATTGCAATCAATTAACGTAAAAAATCAACAATGTGGACATAAAACCAATCCATTCTAGTAAATAAAAGTGAAACTCCCTGCAGTAAACAGGAACGAGTGCGAGGTTTCTAACTACGTTCAGGCACATGCGTTTGCAAAAAGTATCGTACAGCGCAGGTGCGGTTCGTCATTTTTCATTTTTAGGCCACTACCTGAAAAAAAAAAAATGTTTCTTAACTATGCACAAACGACGAACAATTAGTTTAATATTTTTTTAAAAGGAAAAATTCAAATTGTCACGCGTTCTGGTCCGGTCTCGTTTTATCAACACACATCGCAAACACTGGATGTCAATACTGATAGCCATTACGTTTATACCAGTGAATCGTTTGTAAAATATAATTTTTAAACTGAATTAACACAATTTATACACTCAAAATTATTTACAATTGTTATGAATGGATTATGAGAAAAAGAAAGAAATGTTTTAGTTAACGACGCATTCAACACATTTCATTTATGGTTATATGGCGTCATACATATGGTTAAGGATCACACATATAATGAGAGAGGAAACCCGCTGTTGTCAATTCATGGGCTACTTTTTGTTATTAGCAGCAATGGATCTTTTATATCTTCCAATGGGCCCACCGACGGGAATTGATCCTAGATCGATCGCGCATCAGGCGTACCCGCACCACTGAACTACCTCCCGCCCAATGCTGTTGTACGAATTGACCGCAGAGTCTTTGTTTTAGTTCTTGTTTCAATAAGATTCGAAATAAAGATATTGATTAGTATAGATGAATCCCATTCATGAATTTAAGTGACCCGCATTGTGGGTCAGTACTAATACTTTATATATGAAACTTTTTTATTTTTCCATTTGAAGCTCTGTTAGCGATGCAGGACATAGAAAGAAGGAGGATATTGTACATAACAACACAATCAACACATTTTATTCACGGTTATATGGCGTCAGACTACTCTGTTCGATTTGCATAGTTACACCAGTTGTGGAACACTGGCTGGAACGAGAAAAAGCCAAATGGGTCCACCGACGGGGTTCGATCCTAGACCGACCGCGCATAATGCAGACGCTATACCACTGGGTTACGTCCCGCCCTACGACAGATCTTACAATTCAAAGTAACCGCATTATTTTCTCCATCTATTTGAATTTTGTTTTCTCATACATTTTATTTTTTTATTGGCCAAAAAAAAACAAATATTAAAAGGGATTTGGCCCTATGTTATCATATCTTTTATTTTGGATTTTTTAATTCAAATACAAAATACTGTCAATAATGCCAGGGTAAATGTGGCCCAGAATCAACATTGTTTGCATAGAAATAATGAGACATAACATAATAACACAATACATATGATGTACACGCACATACACATACACAAGCGCGCAACATAGCGTGATAACAATTGTATACCTGTGATTAGTTCACTATTGTAGTTTATTAATGCTCTGTACGAACTGGATCTCCTATTAGATTACTATATATCACAGCTGTTGCTGTAGACGAGATGATATAGATATATATATATATATATATATATATATATATATATATATATATATATATACTGAAAGAAAGAAATGTTTCATTTGACGACGCACTCAACACATTTTATTTACGGTTATATGGCGTCAGACATGGTTAAGTACCACACATTTCTCCCATCCCTAGCCATGCAAGACAGGCGTGTTCCATGACGTCAGCCCATGCGGAATAAATCGGTCTTGCATGACCACGTGATTTCTGTTGTTTTAGCTGATTTTAACATTGGGTGACGTCACGTAAAAGGCAAAAAAAACCCCGCAATAAATGCTTTTTATATTTAATAAAAAAAAAACCCAAGAAAACTTGCTGTCATAATAAAATTATACTATCATTTTCGGTTTATACTTTTAGTATAAACCATTTTTAGGTACGACCTTTTCAATGGTTATGATTATTTTATTGTAAGATAAAAAATTAAAAAAATGTAGGTTTTTCACGTTTTCCCAAAATGCTTGTTTTTTATATATTGCAAAGGCAGATCTGCGATAGTTATAGTTTTATGATATATTAATTTCCATTTTTTTACGATCCCCCTCCAAAACTCCCCCAAAGTTCCCTTGGCATCCCATCTCATGTCACTCCCCCCCCCCCCCCCCCAATGGATTTTGTGGATCCGCCACTATACTGGATGGGAGAAAAATAATCCGCCATTATGTATCCATGTGGGACAGGGCGATTCCATCCTCGGGTACATAATATGATGTCAGGGACTTGGCAAGCCTCGTCCCTGACAAAAAAGTATGTACCATCGGGTGGAATATCCCATATATATATATATATATATATATATATATATATACTCTTCAAAAAAAGAAACGCAAAAAGGTACAAATGGGTTATAACTCCGATTTTATGTTTCCTACCGGTTCATGCTTTGTGAATATAAGGTCATTGCATGTCCCAAACACATTCCCACGGTTACATTCGATAAAACGCAGCTACTGTACAATAAAGTTCCAAAATGTGAATATTCGCAAAAACGCAGCCACGTGCAAACCATGTCACCACTGCACGTGCGTTGTCTGCACGTGCAACATGAACACCGACAGTATAAAAGTGCAGGGTGTTCGCTTGCCTGGCCTCTGTATCTGGCCGACAGTTGACAATCCAGGACATGCCACGTCTCAGTGAACCGCAGAGAAACAATGCCATCGGCCGACTAGACGCAGGCGAATCCAGAACGGCCGTTGCCAGGGCATTCCATGTGTCCCCAAGTACCATCTCCAGACTGTGGGACCGTTACCAGCAACATGGATCAACACGTGACCTCCCTAGATCCGGTCGACCACGGGTCACTACCCCCGGACAGGACCGCTACATCCGGGTACGCCACCTTCGGGAACGATTGACTACTGCCTCCTCCACAGCCGCAGCAATACCAGGTTTGCGCAGGATATCCGACCAGACCGTACGGAACCGCCTACGTGAGGTAGGAATTCGTGCCAGACGTCCAGTTCGAGGTGTCATCTTAACACCACAACACCGTCGACTCCGACTGCAGTGGTGCCAGATTCATCGACAATGGCCTCAACTGCGATGCAGACAGGTGTGGTTCAGTGACGAGTCCCGATTTCTGCTCCGACGTCATGATGGAAGATGTCGCGTGTATAGGCGTCGTGGTGAACGTTATGCGGCAAACTGCGTGCAGGAAGTGGACAGATTCGGCGGGGGTAGTGTCATGGTGTGGGCAGCCACCTCACACACTGGCAGAACTGACCTGGTCCACGTGCAGGGCAACCTGAATGCACAGGGCTACATTGACCAGATCCTCCGGCCACACATCGTTCCAGTTATGGCCAACGCCAACGCAGTGTTCCAACATGACAACGCCAGGCCTCACACAGCACGTCTCACAACGGCTTTCCTACAGAACAACAACATTAATGTCCTTCCTTGGCCATCGATATCACCGGATTTGAACCCAATTGAGCATCTATGGGACGAGTTGGACCGACGCCTCCGACAGCGACAACCACAGCCCCAGACCCTGCCGGAGCTGGCAGCAGCCTTGCAGGCCGAGTGGGCCACCATCCCCCGGGACGTCATCCGTACTCTGGTTGCTTCAATGGGCAGGCGGTGCCAGGCAGTTGTCAACACACGCGGAGGCCACACCCGGTATTGACTCCAGATGACCTTGACCTTGGTGGTGTGTCCTATCACTTACTCACAATGGACTAGAGTGAATTGTGAACAATCCTGCAACATTTGGTAATTATCGGACTCACCATTCAATAATTAAATCAATTCTCCAAATGTTACGACAATGTGGTTTTGCGTTTCTTCTTTTGAAGAGTATATATTACCGATTAAACATTTCCAACTAATGATTGATACAGGGCAGATATAGTATTTGAGGAAATCCGCATTATTTAAGTAAATATTATTTGTGGAACCGATTACCGTATAATTACACTAATAAATGTGAAAATAGCTAATATTACATGTATCTTTACCTTTAACGCAATGAGGAAACTTTAATTAGCTATTTAAAAAGAGCACGAAAATAGACACTAATCTTGGTTAATCTACAAACCTGTAACATCTGGATAAAGCTACTATAGAGTAAAACAAGAGTATTAGATGTTGAGACGGAAGGACATGGTTTATTTAACAACGCACTCAACACATTTCATTTACGCTTATACGGCGTCGGAAATATGGTTACGGACCACACAAATATGGAGAAAGAAAACCGGCTGTCGCCATTTAATGGGCTTCTCTTTCCGATTAGCAGCAAGGGATCTTTTATATGCACCATCTCATAGACAGGATAGCACATACCACAGTCTTTGTTGTACCAGTCGTGGTGCACTGGCTGGAGCGATAAATAGCCCAATGGGTCCACTGACTGGGATTGATCCCAAACCGACCGCGCATCAAGCGAGTGCTTTACCAAAGGGCTAACGTTGAAGCGCAGAAAAGACCTTGTGAAAATAGACTAGCGCTCGTCTCTTTAATCGCAATCTAATTAAAAGGACATGTGGATCTAACAGCAGCCCTTTGGAGCTCATGTCCAGTTGACCTTTCATTCGAATAAATCAAAACCTTACTTGCAAAATCATGCCAGTGATTTTAAAAGAATTTGAAAACATTCGGTATTATCCCGAGGGTATACAAAATGATTCGGGTGAATTACGAAGTATGCCGGAAATTAATTTGAATATAAAATTCGTTTCAAGACGAAAAAACAAAACAAACCGTGATGTTATAGCCATAAAATCTGTTTATACTAGTATACAATCTAGAGTTTATTATTGCACTTTTCCACCTGTTTTTGCAATGTTGAAATAGACCAATAAGTTCGCCTATTCCATAAATAGTCTCGCCCGATATTTTTATAATTTGCATGCTCCCGAATAACACTATAAAAGGCGAAATGTAATTGGTCGATATTTAAATTGTTATTTATAGATGAAATGTCACCTGGACATGGGAGTCCACGCAATGCTGTTAGGTCTACTGGTAGACCCAGTAGAGCTAATTGTAATCAGATTGCCTTAACCGTTACTTGTCAGAGGTACGTGCATTTTTAAAAATATGACAAATTCATTTCGTGGCAGGATTGAGATGTACGGAAATGGATATTCTAAACAGTAAAATATAAGTAAAGTATAATTTCAATTATTAAAAAATGTCATTAATAGCGAAACAAAAAACGTACGCCGTAGTGCTCAAAAACTAGTGTCTGTCACTTTAATAACTAATGTATTTTGCACTTTACTTTCAGGATGTGATATCTGTTGTGAAAAATGTCATGTCAGGTGATATGGCCGATTATGTAGCGTACAGAGAACACAATATTCCATCAACAATAAAGGCGCTCAAATGTTGCGGAATAACGGTAATTAATTTTAAATACTGTTCAAATACTGTACTCTCTGTCTCCGTCTGTCCGTCCGTCCGTCCGTCCGTCCCCCGTCCGTCCGTCTGTCTCTCTGTCTCTGTCTCTGTCTCTCTCTCTCTCTCTCTCTCTCTCTCTCTCTCTCTCTCTCTCTCTCTCTCTCTCTCTCTCTCTCTCTCTCTCTCTGTCTGTGTGTGTGTGTGTGTGTGTGTGTGTGTGTGTAGTATGTATATTAATATTTAAAATATCTACCGAGTCTATGTTAATCGGTATTTGTCGAGGCTCTGTTTATCCTATAACACTTATAAAATAACATTTAAATTCAGTTTTTAGTAAATCACAGTACTAAAGTTGCCGCCATTGGTAGTATGACGTCATCACGATAAGCACAAACAAGTCTGAGGTCACGCATTTTAACTAAATATTTGAAAACGTTACGCTCCGGTTACCAGGTCTTGTTGGCTTATAAGCAAATGACCCATCCATAGCAGCCCATTACCTAGAGACCTTGCAGATTTGCATACCATTATTAACCGGGTTAATACACTAAATTATCACATGAATTTATGACATATATACACATTCTTGCTCTCTTTTCATTTGTTATTGCTTGTAAATATCAATTTATTATCTTTTGTCATCTTGGCCCTACATGAAACCTTTGTATTTGTAAACATTTAGGGACAAACCTTAATATTGGCATGCGCCTGTCACCGTTTTTTCTACCCGGAATCTCAAATGGAGTGATAATAAATATTATTTAAACACAAATACATTCAGCTAGTACTACGTCGTGCTAAAATTACAAAGCTTAACACATTCAAAACGTTTCTGGTCATTATATGTTGGCGTACCAAGTTTCTGGTCATTTCACTCGTCGAAATTACGGAATAAAGACCCCACCAAAAATAGTAGGTGACACTTTGTATTGAGATTAATTTTGCTGATGAAATACAATCAAAACTAATGATATGTCGCTATTGAATAGATTAGAATATATTACAATGTTTGTTTTACATGTGTGTTTGTTTAGCTGGAAGATATTGACAAACTGCCTGTGATTCACATCACTGGAACAAAGGGGAAGGGGTCGACATCGGCATTTTGTGAAAGTATTCTCAGACACAGTGGGTACAAGACTGGATTTTTCAGGTATCTGTATGTAGCTCAGTGGTAGAACAATCTCATTATAATAATATCTAGAGTATTCTCAGACACAGCGGGTACAAGACTGGATTTTTCAGGTATCTGTACGTAGCTCAGTGGTAGAACAATCTCATTATAATAATATCTAGAGTATTCTCAGACACAGCGGGTATAAGACTTGATTTGTCAGGTATCTGTACGTAGCTCAGTGTTAGAACAATCTCATTATAATAATATCTAGAGTATTCTCAGACACAGCGGGTACAAGACTGGATTTTTCAGGTATCTGTATGTAGCTCAGTGGTAGAACAATCTCATTATAATAATATCTAGTGTATTCTCAGACACAGCGGGTATAAGACTTGATTTGTCAGGTATCTGTACGTAGCTCAGTGATAGAACAATCTCATTATAATAATATCTAGAGTATTCTCAGACACAGCGGTTACAAGACTTGATTTGTCAGGTATCTGTATGTAGCTCAGTGGTAGAACAATTTAATAATAATATCTAGTGCGAGTGCGAGTGCGAGTGCGAATAATTTTTACATGCTCATATACCACTAGAGTTTCGAGCATTTCCGTCCCGGGGCCTGTCTGGATAGCCAGTGACTTGCTTCGGGACAGAAAAACAATTAAGTGTACAATTTTGAAATTTACATCCAAAAATTAAATCGTGGGCCTTTAAAATTTTGATGCGCATCTCTAATTAATATAATTCATAAAAAAAATTCTACTCATCAAATTTGGTCGCTAGATTAGATCGGGCGGTCAAAAAGAAATTACATAGATAGATAACTAGTTTAACATGTTCGTATACCACTAGGGTTTCGAACACGCCCATCCCGAGTCCGACCTCCGATAAGATCGGTGGCCTGACTTGGCATGAGTTTCAAAGCAAAGTTTCTAGGGGATTCGGCGATATGCTCTTCCGTAACATTTTGAAAACTAGATGTCCTGAAATGCTATTTGCTGCATCCTACAAGTAAAGGGGCGGGACGTAGCCCAGTGGTACAACGCTCGCTCGATGCGCGGTCGGTGTGGGATCGATCCCCGTCGGTAGGCCCATTTGGCTATTTCTCGTTACAGCCAATGCACCACGACTGGTATATCAAAGGCTGTGGTATGTGCTACCCTGTCTGTGGGATGATGCATATATAATATCCATTGCTGCTTATCAATAGATTAGCCCATGAAGTGGCAACAGCGGGTTTCCTCTCTCAATATATGTGTGGTCATTAACTATATGTCTGGCGCCATATAACCGTAAATAAACTGTGTTGAGTGTGTCGTTAAATAAAACATTCCTTCTTCTTCCAATAAGTAAGATTTACCTCTGCCTTAAAGCGATATACTCTAGTTTTGTTAAAAACGCACGTTCGTCTAAGAAGTAATATTTAATGAGACTAGCTCTAGTTGTTTTTGACGGTATTTCCCCGTTTAAATATCACAGACTTTAGCTTCTCTCTCTTTTAACCATATCCAAATGCGTGTTGCCGGCTTTTAGATTTAACTAAACTTGCTGTCCATTGTTACGGGCTGACACAAGGCTCTGTGCCTTTACAGTTTACTACCAATAATATTTTTGGTTCAGAATTATTGTGTGTGTATGTGGGGGAGAAGTATGAGCCCCACCTCCACCCCTCCCCTTTCCGCCGTGCCTGTCAGTGTCTTTAGAATGTGCTCGGGGGTTGTTACACATTCCTTTTTTTATTTTTTTATTTTTATTTTTTAGCTCTCCTCATCTGGTGAAACGGAATGACAGGTTTCGAATCAACGGCCAGCCTCTTTCTGATGACGACTTCTGCTCTTACTTCTTCGACGTCTACGACAAAATAGAACCCATATTGGTATCATAGATATTATTTTTATTACCCACATGCCCGTAGTGGTATTATAGATATTATTTTTATTACCAACATGCCCGTATTAGATTCATAAATATTATTTGTATTACCCACATGCCCGTACTGGTATCAAAGATATTATTTTTGTTACCAACATGCCCGTATTGGTATAATAGATATTATTTGTATTGCCAACATGACCGTATTGGTATTATAGATATTATTTTGGTATTACCCTCGCCCGTATGCGCGGTAGGTATTATTTTTATTACCAACATGCCCGTATTGGTATTTATATATTATTTCTATTCCAACATGCCCGTATTGGTATACCATAGACTGGTATATCCAACATGCCCGTATTGGTATACCCTGTCTGTGGGATTTGCATATAAAACATATAGATATTATTATTATATTGCCAACATACCCGTACTGGTATCATAGATATTATTTTCATTACCAACATGCCCGTATTGATATTATAGATATTATTTTTATTACCAACATGCCCGTATTGGTATCATAAATATTATTTTTATTACCAACATGACCGTATTGGTATTATAGATATTATTTTTATTACCCACATGCCCGTACTGGTATCATAGATATTACTTTTATTACCAACATAACCTTATTGGTATAATAGATATTATTTTTATTGCCAACATGCCCGTATTGGTATTATAGATATTATTTTTATTGTCAACATGCCAGTATTAGTATTATAGATATTATTTTTATTACCAACATGCCCGTACTGGTATCATAGATATTGTTTCCATTACCAACATGCCCGTATTGATATTATAGATATTATTGTTATTACCAACATGCCCGTATTGGTATCATAGATATTATTTTTACTACGAATATGCCCGTATTTGTATTATATATCTCATTTTTATTACCAACATGCCCGTATTGGTATGATATATCTTATTTTTATTACCAACATGCCCGTACTGGTAACATAGATATTATTTTTATTACCAACATGCCCGTATTGATATCATAGATATTATTTTTATTACCAACATGCCAGTATTGCCATCATGCGTAGATATTATTTTTAGTACCAACATGTGCATATTGGTATCATAGATATTACTTTTATTACCAAAATGCCGGTGTTGGTATCATAGATATTATTTTTATTACCAACATGACCGTATTGGTATCATGCATAGATATTATTTTTATTACCAACATGCCCGTATTGGTATTGTAGATATTATTTTTATCACCCACATGCCCGTATTGGTATTGTAGATATTATTTTTATTACCAACTTGCCCGTATTGGTATTATAGATATTATTTTTATTACCAACTTGCCCGTATTGGTATTATAGATATTATTTTTATTACCAACATGCCCGTATTGGTATTGTAGATATTATCTTTATTACCAACATGCCAGTATTGGTATCATAGATATTATTTTTATTACCAACAAGCTCGTATTGGTATCATAGATATTATTTTTATTACCAACATGCACGTATTGGTATTATAGATATTATTTTTATTACCAACATGCCCGTATTGGTATTATATATATTATTTTTATTACCAAAATGCCCGTATTGGTATCATAGATATTATTTTTAATACCCACATGCCCGTATTAGTATCATAGATATCATTTTTATTACCAACATGCCCGTATTGGTATTATATATATTTTCTTTTTACCAACATGCTCGTATTGGTGTCATAGATATTATTTTTATTACTAACACGTCCGTATTGGTATTGTAGATATTATTTTTATTACCCTCATGCCCGTATTGGTATTGTAGATATTATTTTTATTACCAACATGCCCGTATTGGTATTGTAGATATTATCTTTATTACCAACATGCCAGTATTGGTATCATAGATATTATTTTTATTACCAACATGCTCGTATTGGTATCATAGATATTATTTTTATTACCAACATGCCCGTATTGGTATCATAGATATTATTTTTATTACCAACATGCCCGTATTGGTATTATATATATTATTTTTATTACCAACATGCCCGTATTGGTATCATAGATATTATTTTTATTACCAACATGCCCGTATTGGTATTATAGATATTATTTTTATTACCAACATGCCCGTATTGGTATTATATATATTATTTTTTTACCAACATGCCCGTATTGGTATCATAGATATTATTTTTATTACCAACATGCCCGTATTGGTATTGTAGATATTATTTTTATTACCCACATGCCCGTATTGGTATTGTAGATATTATTTTTATTACCAACATGCCCGTATTGGTATTCTAGATATTATTTTTATTACCAACATGCCCGTATTGGTATCATGGATAGATATTTATTTTTATTACCAACATGCCCGTATTGGTATCATAGATATTATTTTTATTACCACATGCCCGTATTGGTATCATAGATATTATTTTTATTACCAACATGCCCGTATTGGTATCATAGATATTATTTTTATTATCCACATGCTCGTACTGGTATCATAGATATTATTTTTATTATCCACATGCCCGTATTGGTATCATAGATATTATTTTTATTACCAACATGCCCGTATTGGTATTCTAGATATTATTTTTTTTACCAACATGCCCGTATTGGTATCATAGATATTGTTTTTATTACCAACATATAGCTGGTATTCAAAACTTGTGGCACCATGTTTCAACCTGTTTCGCAACCGGAATAGTGCAACAAATGGACATACAAGTTAAAAATGTATAACCTACCATACTACTTAATTCCCGATTGAAGTACTTGCATAATTATTAACAAAATAAATCTTTCAACGACAACATAAAAAATGTGTCCGCCATTTTAAAATTGCTGAATAGAGGGAAGCAACTCGCCCTGCACATTAAGGAAAGTATTGACTTAATAGGACAAGGACAAATTGTTTAACGTGTACATTCAGAGCAAGCTGTTGTAGCGCACGCCTGTCCTGGACACAAGTACCTGGCCTCAGCCGGCTCTTCCGTCCAGGACAGGAGAGGGTTGGGGTGGGTGGAGGAGGGATCGCCTGCACTGGCAGGTGCGAGGGAGCACCAGCAGTCCGACCGTAGCCGGTAACAGGCTGAGGGTGGTATGGTGCTATGTAATTTGGAATGTCCCGTAGGATTAAGCCATAGGGAAATGGGTACGCATTTTGATGAAGGAAGTTTGGCGCAATTTTGATGGTCGTTCTAAAGAATAAAAGGTAGGGAGCTACGTATAGGTTTGGATTTTAGTAGGCCGAGAGTAGCTCGTTAATTAGGACCCGCGGATGATGAGGTGTCTCTTGACTTAATGGACAGGACAGGACAAGGTTTAACGTGTACATTCAGAGTAAGCTGTTGTAGCACACGCCTATCATGGGCACGGGTGCCGGCCTCGGCCGGTTCCCCTGTCCATGACAGGAAAGATGGGGGAGGCAGGAGTAGGGACCGCCTGCGCTGACTGGCGCAAGGGAGCGCAAGCCGCCCGGTTGACCGGTAGCAGGCGGAGGGTATGGTGGTGCTATGGACTTTGGAATTTGGTTGATGGCCAAAAACATATGCCAAAGGGAATGGATGCGCTTTTTAGATGAAGGT
The DNA here is from genome assembly GCF_016097555.1 of Gigantopelta aegis. Classification (NCBI taxonomy): domain Eukaryota; kingdom Metazoa; phylum Mollusca; class Gastropoda; order Neomphalida; family Peltospiridae; genus Gigantopelta; species Gigantopelta aegis. Next base: position 19,285,858 of record NC_054711.1, read on the forward strand.
AATTGGGCGCATTTTTTAACGGTCGTTCTAAAAATGAAATAAGGGAGCTACGTATAGGTTTGGAATTAGTGAGTCGAGAGTAGCTCGGTAATTAGACCTCGTTGATGCTGGGGCGTCTCCCTAGGTTGCCCATAGGGCCCTTAGAAAGGTCCTGATCTCTTCTGATCGTGGCATGACAACCCAGGGGAGACTCGACTTAATATGTGCCCTGCACTATATATAGAGAAGAACCGCTGGCTTTACCACTACACCACTGAGGCCGGTATTAAGTTATAGTTAATGTTTTTTTTAATATATATACATGAGCGACCTTTTTATATTTTTAGAAAGACCTGCACGACAAAAAGTTTCCACGGATGTTTTTGTTTCATACCACCATGGCTTTCACCGTGTTCATTAAAGAAAAAGTCGATGTAGCTGTGATGGAAGTTGGTATTGGTGGACAGTTCGACTGGACGAACGTCATTCGGTCCCCCGTGGTGTGTGGAGTTACTTCCCTTGGATTAGACCATTTAGATATGCTTGGAGACACGATAGAGAAAATAGCGTGGCATAAAGCGGGGATTTTTAAGGTAAATCCAAGAGCAATATTTAGTGGAATTGTAATTGTACATGCACCCCTAGAACAATAAGAAAAAGATCACTTTATTGATTAAACGTGTGGGTTTTTTTTTTGTTTTTATTCAACATGGAGATTGTCTTCATACAGTGCGCAGATATATTTGTACTGACGCCCCACTTACCTCAGGCTAGGTTTGACCCTGAAATTGACAGTGAAACTAAAGTTAAAGTCACAGGTTTTCTCTCTAAAACTGCATGTCACAATAACCAATCAATAGCTGATGATTAATAAATGAAAGCGCTCTAGTGGTGTCGTTAATCAAATAACAATTTTTGTTTTACTTCAACATGCACTTAATGCTCTTCCTTAGTTAAGGCGTAGCGATAATAAATTATTGATATATTTTCCCGCCTGGTCCTAATGAGATAAAAAAATGAGAGAGAGAGAGAGAGAGAGAGAGAGAGAGAGAGAGAGAGAGAGAGAGAGAGAGAGAGAGAGAGAGAGAGAGAGAGAGAGAGAGAGAGAGAGAGAGAGAGAGAGAGAGAGAGAGAGAAAGACACAGAGACAGAGGAAATAAAAGAAAGCAAAATTCACCTGGCACTAATGGTCTTCCGTAGTTTAGACTTATCTATAATGTGTTTTTCAGAAGGGAGTTCCCGCTCTGACTGTCAGTCAGCCACCAGAAGCCGACGCCGTTCTCTTAGAGCGATCACAGGAGATTGGGGTCAGTCTTCATTAAAGCAGCAATATCGACTATTAGTTGAATATTTTAAAACAAAATATTATTACACTGACTCAGTCTGAGGCTGTTTTCTTTGAGCGATCACAGGAGATTGGGTTCAGTTTTCATTAAAACAGCACAGTTGAATATGTTAAAACAAAATATTATTATACTGAGGCCGTTCTCTTTGAGCGATCACAGGAGATTGGGTTCAGTCTTCATTAAAACAGCAATATCGAGTATTAGTTGAATATGTTAAAACAAAATATTATTATACTGAGGTCGTTCTGTTTGAGCGATCACAGGAGATTGGGTTCATTCTGCATTAAAGCAGCAATATCGAATTTTCTTTCAATATTTAACCATTTAATCACCTAGTTGAAATCATACGCGTTAGAAAAGGCTGGGCGATGGCAGAGTGGCAATGGCCTCCCCATCATTGAAGATTGTATACTGCCACTCACCCCAGTTGAAAGTCGAATTAATTTATATTTGTTTATGTCTACTTTAGGCACGTTGGTACCGTGTTGTTGTTTCTGTTTGTTTATGACATTATGCCTACTTTAGGCATGTTCGTACCTTGTTGCTGTTTTGATTTGTTTACATCTATTTTAGTCACCTCTGTATTGTTTTGTAATGTTTATTTTTGTACGTCTACCTAGGGCACCTTTGTACCATGTTATAGTGGGTTTTTTTTTACATCAGGCATCTCTCTACCGTATGATGACGATTTGTTTTGGTAAGGTGGAGGGGGTGATGTTGGTGGTGTTTACGTGTATTCTAGTACCGTGTTATTGCTGTTGTTGTTTACGTCTGCTCTGGGAACCATTGTACCGTGTTATAGTGTTTGTGGGTACGTCTACTCTGAGCACCTCTGTATCGTGTTATAGTGTTTATTATTTACATCTAATTTAGTCACCCCTGTACCGTGTTATATCTTTTTGTTTACGTCTACTCTAGGCACATCTGTACCGTGTTGTAGTGTCTGTTGTTTTCGTCTACTCTAGGCACTTCTGTACCGTGTTATAGTGTTTGTTGTTTTCGTCTACTCTAGGCACCTCTGTACCGTGTTATAGTGTTTGTTGTTTACGTCTACTCTAGGCTCCTCTGTACCGTGTTATAGTGTTTGTCGTTTACGTCTACTCTAGGCACCTCTGTACCGCGTTATAGTGTTTGTTGTTTACGTCTACTCTAGGCTCCTCTGTACCGTGTTATAGTGTTTGTTGTTTTCGTCTAAACTAGGCACCTCTGTACCGTGTTATAGTATTTCTTGTTTACGTCTACTCTAGGCACCTCTGTACCGTGTTAGAGTGTTTGTTGTTTACAGTGTTTGTTGTTTACGTCTACTCTAGGCACCTCTGTACCGTGTTATAGTGTTTGTTGTTTACAGTGTTTGTTGTTTACCTCTACTTTAGGCACCTCTGTACCGTGTTATAGTGTTTGTTGTTTACAGTGTTTGTTGTTTACGTCTACTCTAGGCACCTCTGTACCGTGTTATAGTGTTTGTTGTTTACAGTGTTTGTTGTTTACCTCTACTCTAGGCACCTCTGTACCGTGTTATAGTGTTTGTTGTTTACAGTGTTTGTTGTTTACGTCTACTCTAGGCACCTCTGTATCGTGTTATAGTGTTTGTTGTTTACAGTGTTTGTTGTTTACGTCTACTCTAGGCACCTCTGCACCGTGTTAGAGTGTTTGTTGTTTACAGTGTTTGTTGTTTACCGCTACTTTAGGCACCTCTGTACTGTGTTATAGTGTTTGTTGTTTACAGTGTTTGTTGTTTACCTCTACTGTAGGCACCTCTGCACCGTGTTATAGTGTTTGTTGTTTACAGTGTTTTTTGTTTACCTCTACTTTAGGCACCTCAGCACCGTGTTATAGTGTTTGTTGTTTACAGTGTTTGTTGTTTACCTTTACTGTAGGCACCTCTGTACCGTGTTACAGTGTTTATTGTTTACAGTGTTTGTTGTTTACCTCTACTTTAGGCCCCTCTGCACCGTGTTATAGTGTTTGTTGTTTACAGTGTTTGTTGTTTACCTCTACTCTAGGCACCTCTGTACCGTGTTATAGTGTTTGTTGTTTACAGTGTTTGTTGTTTACCTCTACTCTAGGCACCTCTGTACCACGTTCCGACACTACACGAGTTCTGTGCCACGGGTCAACAGATACGTTTGGGTATTGACGGAAACGTTCAGTTCGTTAACGCGGGACTCGCTCTACAGCTGTGTCGGGTATTTATACACAGAATCAACAAAGGTCAGTTCAAATGAACTACAAATGAAGGTCAAAATTACTTGTTCTGTGCCTTTACATACATTGTTCCTAAATCTGACGCTACAGACCTATAACTTTACTGTCTTTCGAGTTTGCTCATTAATATTAAGCTTCAGAGTTTGCACACATACAAAAAACAAAAAACAAAAAAAACAAAAAAAAACTCGACACCCCTTTTCGGATATTTATTGAGTTAGGAGTGTCGTTATTTTTTCTTCTTGTTTTTTTCCCTTGCATAATCTATTCTAGTTGGGGCGAGACGTAACCCAGTGGTAAAGCGTTCGCTTTGTGTGCAGTCGGTCTCGGATCAAGTAGACCTGTTCTAATTGCCAAATAAGCATAACTCTGATTTGCAGATCAGTGGGAAGGGGGAGGGATAGTAAGTATATAAGTAATGTTACGAGTGAACTCAACACAATAAAAGTAAAGATCTATGGCATCAAATTTATAAACAAATAGGTGTATGTTAGTTACAGAACTTAACGATCTTGATATGTTTGTCGCAAATGTAAAACTTTACAGTTTTTAACACTAAGTGAACTCTAGCCGTGTTTTCAATACAAATAGAATATGTCTAGAATACACTCGTATTGCCACATATAAACACGACACAACTAGAGAACCTTCGTATTCCCACAGGTAAACAGAATACGACTAGAGGATATTCGTATTGCCACATATAAACAAAATACGTCTAGAGGACCTTCGTATTGTCAAGTATAAACATAATACGGCTAAAAGACACTCGTATTGTCACATATAAACATAATATGGTAAGAGGACTGTCGTATTTTCACATCTAAAGAGAATACGTCTAGAGGACACTCGTATTGTGACATATAAAAATAATACGGATAGAGGACCTTCGTATTGTCAAATATAAACATAATACGGCTATACGACATTCGTGTTCTCAGAAATAAAAAGAACAGGGCAAGATGACACTTGTATTGTCATATATAAACAGAATACGGCTAGATGACACTTGTATTGTCATATATAAACAGAATACGGCTAGAGGACACTTTATTGTCACATAAAAACATAATACGGCTAGAGGACATCGTATTGTCATATATCAACATAGTACGGCTAGAGGACACTTGTATTGTCACATATAAACATAATACGGCTAGAGGACACTTGTATTGTCACATATAAACATAATACGGCTAGAGGACACTTGCATTGTCATATATAAACAGAATACGGCTAGAGGACACTTGTATTGTCACATATAAACATAGTACGGCTAGAGGACACTTGTATTGTCACATATAAACATAGTACGGCTAGAGAACACTCTTATTGTCACAAATAAACAGAATACGGCTAGAGGACACTTGTATTGTCAAATATAAACATAATACGGCTAAAGGACACTCGTATTGTCAAATATAAACATAATACAGCTAGAGGACACTCTTATTGTCACAAATAAACATAATACGGCTAGAGGACACTTGTATTGTAAAATATCAACATAATATGGCTAGAGGACACTCGTATTTTCAAATATAAACATAATACGGCTAGAGGACACTTGTATTGTCAAATATAAACATAATACGGCTAGAGGACACTGGTATTGTCATATATAAACATAATACGGCTAGAGGACACTTGTATTGTCAAATATAAACATAATACAGCTAGAGGACACTGGTATTGTCAAATATAAACATAATACGGCTAGAGGACACTTGTATTGTCCAATATAAACATAATACAGCTAGAGGACGCTTGTATTGTCAAATATAAACATAATACAGCTAGAGGACACTTGTATTGTCAAATATAAACATAATACGGCTAGAGGACACTGGTATTGCCGTATATAAACATAATACAGCTAGAGGACGCTTGTATTGTCAAATATAAACATAATACGGCTAGAGGACACTGGTATTGTCAAATATAAACATAATACGGCTAGAGGACACTTGTATTGTCCAATATAAACATAATACAGCTAGAGGACGCTTGTATTGTCAAATATAAACATAATACGGCTAGAGGACACTTGTATTGTCAAATATAAACATAATACGGCTAGAGGACACTTGTATTGTCAAATATAAACATAATACGGCTAGAGGACGCTTGTATTGTCAAATATAAACATAATACGGCTAGAGGACACTTGTATTGTCAAATATATACATAATACGACTAGATGACACACATATTGTTCAAATGTAAAGATAATACGTATAGAGGATATTCCATACAGAAATTGCGATGATTAAAAAAAGTTATAGTTTGTTTTGTTTAACGACACCACTAGAGCACATTGATTTATTAATCATCGGCTAATGGATGTCAAACATATGGTCATTTTGACACAGTCATAGAAAGGAAACCCTCTACATTGTTTCCATTAATAGCAAGGGATCTTTTATATGCACCATCCCACAGACAGGATAACACATACCACGGCCTTTGATATACCCGTCGTGGTCAAATTGCGATGGATGCACAGCTAATTCTGTTTTATTTCATTTACCAGAAAATCAGTATCTTTATGATGTGTTGTCTGTATCCAGTGTGAAGGACATTCCTCTGTTACCTGTCTATCAACTCAGACCTGTCGAAATTGAAGGTAAGTTTTAGTTTGTAGCTTTCTTTGTGTAATCATTTCGAGCTGTAAAAAGTATATCCTCTAGCACTAGTAAAGAACCATATAAGCGTCAAAAGATGACAGCAAATTGAGGGTTGGCGTAGACAGCTATATAATATATGTAGGTTTTTTTTTAACGACACCACTAGAGCACATTGATTTATTAATCATCGGCTTTTTTTTAATGTCAAACATTTGGTAATTTCGACATATAGTCTTAGAGAGGAAACCCGCTACAGTTTTGCATAAATAGCAGAGGATCTTTTATATGCACCACCCCACTGACAGGGTAATACATACCACAACCTATGATGTACCAGTCGTGGTGCACTGGCTAGATCGAGAAATAGCCCAATGGGTACAGCTATATATCTACTTGATTTTGATTATGATCACTGATAGCTCATTTGTCCAATGTGGGGGTCAGACATAGCCCAGTGGTAAAGCGCTCTCTTAATGCGCGGTCGGTTTGGGATCGATCTCCGTTAGTGGGCCAATTAGGCTATTTCTCGCTCCAGCCAGTGCACAACGACTGGTACATCAAAGACCATGGCATGTGTTATTCTGTCAGTGGGATGGTGCATATAAAAGATCCCTTGCTGCTAATCGAAAAGAGTAGCCCATGAAGTGCCGATAGTGGGTTTCCTCCCTCAACATCTGTGTGGTCCTTAATCATATGTCCGACGCCATATAACCATAAATAAAATGGATTGAGTGCGTTGTTAAATAAAACCTTTCCTTCCTTCGTCCAATGTATTAAAATTAAGACCTTCGTCTGTTATATTACAGGACTGGCCCGGTGTTCGTGGCCCGGCAGGGCTCAGACGATCTGCCGCCCTCGACTCACCTACTACCTGGATGTAGCGCAAATCGAGCAAAGCATGCAGGTCCGTCTGTCCGTCCGTCTATATTTTTGTATATGTGTGTCTGTCTACAGGTCCAGTTATCTGTATATGTCTGTATAGCTCACCTACTGTCTGAACGCAGTGCAAATTGAGAAAAGCATGCAGGTCTGTCCGTCTGTCCGTCCGTCCGACTATATTGCTGTATATGTCTGTCTCCGGGTTCAGCAATATGTGTATGTCTGTATAGCTCACCTACTATCTGGACGCAGTGCAAATTGAGAACAGCATGCAGGTCTGTCCGTCTGTCCGTCCGTCCGACTATATTATTGCTGTATACGTCTGTCTGCAGGTCCAGTTATTTGTATATGTCTGTATAACTCACCTACTATCTGAACGCAGTGCAAATTGAGAACAGCATGCAGGTCTGTCCGTCTGTCCGTCCGTCCGACTATATTATTGCTGTATACGTCTGTCTGCAGGTCCAGTTATTTGTATATGTCTGTATAACTCACCTACTATCTGAACGCAGTGCAAATTGAGAACAGCATGCAGGTCTGTCCGTCTGTCTGTCCGTCCGTCCGTCCATCCGTCTGACTATATTGCTGTATATGTCTGTCTGCAGGTTCAGCAAAGTATGCAGGTTTGTCTTTCCGTCCTTCCGTCCTTCCGTCCGCCCGTCCGTCCGTTCGTCCATCCTTCTATATTTCTGTGTATGTCAGTCTGCATGTCAAGCTATCTGTATATCTGTGTAACTCACCTACTATTTAGACTGAGCGCAATTTGAGCAAAGTATGCAGGTCTGTCCGTCTGTCTGTTTGTCCGTCTATTTTTCTTTATGCAGTTCTGACTGTCTGACCGTCTGTCTCTCTATCTTTTGTATATGTCTGTCTGTCTATCTGTCCATCTTTCTTTCTGTATATGTCTGTATGTCTGTTTGTCCGTCTATCTTTTTTGGATATGTCTGTCTGTCTATTTTTCTATATGTATGTATGTATGTATGTATGTATGTATGTCTTGGCTGTCTCTCTGTGTATATATATATATATTTTTTTCTATTTTAGTCTGTATGACTCTATACATTTTACGCCTTCTATTACAGCAATGTGTTCGGTGGTTCTCCGAGAAATCAGAGAAGGAGGCAGCCACTATCAAGTAAGTCATTAACTAGTATATCGAAGGTTGTTGTATATGAAATTTGGTTTTCTGGGAAAGTACATATAAAAGATACCTTGCTGCTAATCATAAAGTGTAGCATATGTGGCCTCAGCGAGTTTTTTTTCCTCGTTTAACCTTACTACGTAATATCCTGTCTATGGGAAGGTGCATACAATTTATCTCGAAATAAAGTTTCTTTTTTGTTTAACGACACCACTAGAGCATATTGATTTATTAATCATCGGCTATTGGATATCAATTTGTTTTCAATATTTACATATAGTCTTAGAGAGGAAACCCGCGAAATGTGTTCATTACCATCAAGGGATCTTTTATATGCACCATCCCAAAGACAGGATAGCACATACCACGGCCTTTGATATACCAGTCGTGGTGCACTGGCTGGAAGGAAAAATAGCCCAATGGGCCCACCAACGGGGATCGATCCGAAACCGACTGCGCATCAAACGAGTGCTTTACCACTGGGCTACGTCCCGCCCCTTATTTTCTAATACTACTACCTAATAGCTTGTCTGGGAAAGGGGCATATAATGTATCTTCTAATACTACTACCTAATAGTCTGTCTATGGGGAGGTGCATAAAATGTATCTTCTAATACTACTACCTAATAGCCTGTCTATGGGAAGGTGCATATAATCTATCTTCTAATACTACTACCTAATAGCTTGTCTATGGGAAGGTGCATATAATCTATCTTCTAATACTACTACCTAATAGCTTGTCTATGGGAAGGTGCATATAATCTATCTTCTAATACTACTACCTAATAGCTTGTCTATGGGGAGGTGCATATAATCTATCTTCTAATACTACTACCTAATAGCCTGTCTATGGGAAGGTGCATATAATCTATCTTCTAATACTACTACCTAATAGCCTGTCTATGGGAAGGTGCATATAATCTATCTTCTAATACTACTACCTAATAGCCTGTCTATGGGAAGGTGCATATAATCTATCTTCTAATACTACTACCTAATAGCTTGTCTATGGGAAGGTGCATATAATGTATCTTCTAATACTACTACCTAATAGCTTGTCTATGGGAAGGTGTATATAATCTATCTTCTAATACTACTACCTAATAGCCTGTCTATGGGGAGGTGCATATAATCTATCTTCTAATACTACTACCTAATAGCCTGTCTATGGGAAGGTGCATATAATCTATCTTCTAATACTACTACCTAATAGCTTGTCTATGGGAAGGTGCATATAATCTATCTTCTAATACTACTACCTAATAGCTT